>NC_056553.1:3003790-3303790 GCF_910596095.1 Thunnus maccoyii
AATATGGAAATAGAATCAGGAAAAACCTGATTGTTAGTTAGAGTTCGTCCAGTTTATTCCTTCTGGTGCTGAGACGATTGATACTGACAGCAGGAATCATGTGAAAATGTGAAGAATGTTCAGTAAAAACATCCTCGAGCTGCTTTTGAGCATTTGCCCCTTTAAGAAACTACAACACAGATCCAGTCAATCATCATCCAGTCCCACTGCCCATCACTTTTCATCTTCTCAAAGCAAAGAAGTAGGCGGAAAGGACAGTAACATCTTATCCTGTGCACTCATCAAAGATTCAAAAGATTAAAGACGGGATCAGGTCCTTTAACGAGAACACAGAGAGTTTCTCACCTCGCTGTGAGTCTCATTCATCTCTTTAATAAACTGAGTCTGCAGAGTTTCAGGCATCAGAGAGTATAAAGTGTTGGGCAGATCCTCGTTTTCTTGCTTGTACTTAACCTTGAAAGAAAAAGACACAACATAGAACATCACTGCGTTGAAAGAGTGTAGATATGATATTAATGAGTGGATAGAAAGAGCAGAGCGTCGCTGCACCTCGCTCTGCATCTCTGACATCTGTTTGGCGAAATACATGTCCGCCGTCTCGGGGAGGAGGTGGTACAGAGCGGACGACGCTTCCTTCTTACAGCCCTCCTTATATTTCACCTGCATCACATAAACATACAAACAAACAAGCATTTCTATAACATTGTTGGACTCACTATTGGACAAAAAGGATCATAATCGATGCAGCAGAACCAGGGATATTCTCTTTTTATTCCTTGTGGAAACCCAACATGCAGCCACGTTATGGTGAATTTAGACCGAACACAGAGTAAATGATAAATTACAAACTAACTTCCTGAAACAAGAGGACTAATGAGCAGTTCTGGATTATCTTATTGACTGCTTTTCTGCTGATTTAAATGCAATAAACGTTTTCTTGAAGGCAGCATCTAGAACTTCGGTTTCATGTAGCTTCAACGTTCAGACGTCCTGTTTTCTGCCTGAGTAACATCTTTATTTTTGGAACAACCTCCTCCTCCTGCTCAGACATGACGGCTGTAGAGGAGACACTGTGCGACAGCCCAGCATGGACTAACATTTAGGGAGAAAACTCAAAGGTCACCAAGAGGAAAGAACTGTAATTAACTAGCAGTTTAACGGCCTGAGCTGCAGCTTTGGACGAGATGCTGCTCTGTGACATTTGCCGATTTCAAGCAACGTCTACATGCACATGACAGAACTGTTGTTATGTGATATAATGATCATACTAATGAGTGGTTTCTTCTTATGAATTTAAGTAATTTGGGCTTTTAATCGATCATACTGTTATCTTATATTTCAGAGTTTTTGCAGCAGCCTTCAATCACCAGCGTCTTTGATTCAGACTCTTTAATGCTGCTGTGTTCAAGGACTGATCGCAAAAACAGGAAAATGATTACAGCTTTTACTACAGCTGTAACTAAAGAGAAAAAGGTTCCCGCTGAGTGTTTGTCACCTGGCTCTGCAGCTCCGTCACCTCCTTGGCCAGCTGAGTCTGGAGGGTTTGAGGAAGGCTGGAGTACAAGTTGGACGACATCTCCTTCTGCACGTCCTCCTTGTACTTCAACTGCAGGGACGACATGAGTCATGAGTTTGTTTGTGGATCATCTGCAGGTTTGGAAGGCGTTTAGTTTCTCAGATAATGTAAGTGTAACGATGGAATATTCAAAACTGGTGAATTTTGAAGAAATGTTCGTCATTTATTTAAGTTTTTTGGCTTTTTCACCTCCTATTTTTAACCAAATCTACATTATTTCAGGCATTCTTTCATTTTTTAAAACATTATTATGCTTATAAGGTAAAATAAATGTGTTTCCTGAAGGCCAAACTGGGATTATGTATAAGGTAAAGATCAAATGTAGGTTAAGTTTAGAAACAGAGAGTTTTAGGTCTGGGTTCGGGTACCTGGCTCTGTATCTGTGAGGCCTGCTTGGCGTGTTGAGTATCCAGAGTTTCTGCCATCACAGAGTACAGACAGCTGCCGGCGTCCTGCCTCCTGGACTTCTTATACTTTAACTACAAAAAAAAAAACAAGACAACAAACATTTAAAGACATTTTTTATACAAAAGGACAGAACTCTTCATGCACAGTCAGTATTTTCAGTCAGGTGCTGGTCGGTCGCAGGATTATAAAACATTATTATATAAAGTTCTTGTAACTTTGTGTAACATTAATCACGTCATGTTTTTTTGTAATATGTATATTTTCATTGTCTTTTCTTTGTATAATGTTCACTTTGAGAAAATGAAGACTGTGATAATGAGTCATGTGACTCAGATGTATTTATCTAAGCAGTCGCACTGAACGAACCTGAAGAAGCTGCAGGCGAAACGCGTTGTTTGCTCTTAACAGAGTCACAGTAAAGTCGTTACAGTGTGCGGTGGTTCATTTTGATTTTCACATTTTTTATACAGTTTGAGTTATGACACATTTTAAAGTTAGATATGTTTAAGAATAAGATTTGGTGCAGTAACTTTTTCATCTAACTACAATTTTTTGTCTCTTTTTATATAAAGCTTCACCAGCCTCCTGTATGTAGAGTCTTACTGGAGTAAATCACACTTACAAGCTATCAATGTGCAGCTTTAACCTCATTTATCTTATCAGATTAATTCAACAGTTTTATTGCTGTATCTATACATGCACGAGTTCATTTGCTTGTAAAGCTTTATCGACATTTTATCGTCTCTCTCTCTCTCTCTCGTCTCACCTCGCTCTGCAGCTCAGAGACGGTTTTAGCGAACTGCGTCTCAGCGGTCTCCGGCAGCTGGGAGTACATACTCTGAGGGAGGCTCTTCATCCCGTTCTCCTTGTACTTATTCTACGAGCCGGAAGACAGAAAACAACCACGTAATTATCACTAATAACATGATATCAACAGTAAGCAGCTAATAAAGGAGTAAGGAGTGAATATTTGATTGGCTACAAACCAAATTCCACCCAAGAAACTCCACCAATATTACTGAAAATTAAGAAATCATGGATCCGTTTTTTTCATCTCTAACACACTGTAGGACTTTAAAACTGATCCAAACTTGAGTCCTCTTCCCCGTGAAGTTTCGTGCTCTTACTTGACTCTGCATGTCAGTGATCTCTCGGGCAAACTGCGTCTCCATGGTGTCAGGGAGCTGGTGGTAAACGGGACATGACAAATCCTTCTTGACAGCCTCTTTATACAAGACCTGCAAGACACAGAGAGGGGGGGGGGGGGGGGCACACAGTGTGAGACATTTAAAATGATGCAACAATGCCTGTGACACGCAAAAAAACCACCAGTACAGTTCAGCTCCTCCACTGACAAGTTTCTACAGCGATTTCATAACTTTAAGGCAGCTTTTAGTTTCCAAGAATCAACTTCGAGAGAACTGAATCCTGCAAAGAATCAGCTTTCTTTGATTGCACCAACAAGGGATTTTCTTTTCTTTTTGTTACATATACTATCAGTGCAGTCAAAGCATGTATGATGTACCGTACATGTGTGTGTCTGTGCGTACCTGACTCTGTAGCTGTGACGCCTCTTTGGCGTGTTGCGTCTCCAGAGTTTCAGGCAGTTGGTGGTACAGAGACGTCGACGCGTGTTTCTTACCGGCCTCTTTGTATTTAATCTGAAAGACACGATCGAGATGACTGAGCTCAAAGGTAAAGGGTCAGAAAACTGAGAAGTACATTTTAAACACTGGTGTCCTCGTCCGCCAAGGCAGCACAGTGGTAACAATAATGAAAAGGCAACCAGGACCACAGTCAGGATTTCAGGAATACAAAGGTCAGAATCTCTAAAATTGTATTTAGGAGTATAAGTCTTTAAATCTCCAACTGCTTATAAAGTCAGCTAAACTAAACTCTAATTGAAACTTTACAAACTTTAATGCTGTTTCAAAGCCTTTACACACTTCCAGGAATACAATCCTGGTGGAGAATTACTATTGTATTACAATTACATTCATTTATTTAATTTTAACTGATCTAAAAGTCGTCAAATTTACTGGAATGTGCCTCAAAAATAGCTGCTATGTTTTTATCTGTACAATTCAAACTAGGGATGCACGATATTATCAGCATGTCATCGGTATCGGCCGATAAAAGCTCTAAAATGAAATATCGGCATCAGCAAATTCTGGAGATTATGAGAGGCCGATATGTCGCCATCTCCTCCGCCGCCTGACTCTTCTTCCCTTGATGGACTGTGTGACCCTGACGGTCCCGGTGTTTCCTCCACAGGCTCCACTTCACTCAGCTGCCCATCAGACCAGCTGCTTCTTCCCAGTTTAACCCGAATAACAAACTGGGACTCGGTGCTCCACATAGAGAGCCGGGGCTAACGTTAGCTGGGAGACTGGCGAATGCTAGCTGGCCCCTCCAGTCATGCTGCGGCTAACGCTAACGTTAACCCCGGCTCTCCATGTGGATCCAACTGGACCACCGAGCCCCGATTGGTTACGAGAAACTGTCCATCGAGGTGCACAGATAGGAAACACCTCGGCTGACAGGATGTACCACTCTGTTTGAAAAATAAAAAACTTCATCTTCTTCTTTTTGGTTTATAACGGCGGTTGGTAACCAGCGTATTAGGTGCATTACCGCCACCTTCTGCTCCGGAGTGTGGACCAGAGATTAAATCCTACACATTAATCCTGTCTGTCTAATAAACTCAATGAAAACTCTACTGCTGCTCCTACTTGGCAGGTTCATTATAGTTTTACTGCTGAGCTCCTGAACTCTTCCTTCATATATTGTCTTTCTTGATCATACTTAGTACAATCTATGCTTGCATGCATAATAGTCTCCTCAGCCAGCTGGTAAAAATATGTGCATATATCGGTATCGGCCACAATGAGTTGGAAATATCGGCATATCGGATATCTGCAAAAAATCCAATATCGTGCATCCCTAATTCAACTGTTCATCTAGTGTGAATCAGCATCTCAGTAAATACAGGGTCTATTCTTCCTGCAAGGATTTCTTGGTCCAACTTGTTCTTTCTTCCTTACTCACCTGAATGCAGTATTATCAAAATAGAGCTTTGACTGCATTCTGGGCACAAATTTACCAGCTTCATCAACCTACTTTACATGGAGACGCAGTTAGAAAAGGAACAAGTTTAAATCTATTAAACAGGACAATGGTAAATAAATCTCTTAGTTCAGTCAATCTGAAAGACTTTATTTATCTTTTGTGAATGTGCTGCATGTGGAGGGTAAATCCCTGAATCATATAAAGACTCCAGGTGATTCTGTTAAAGTATGAAATCAACTAAACATTGAATATTCGGTCCACAGTCACCCACCTCGCTCTGCATCTCCGTCTGCTCTTTAGCATGCTGGGTGTCGATGGCGTCGGGGACCAGAGAGTACAGGTTCTCACTCATCTCTTTCTTACCCTCCTCTTTGTATTTGACCTTGTGAAGAAACAATATACAGCCAGAATGATAATAAACCACTCATTCAGACACTCAGAAATTAGTTTATAAATGTTAGAACAGGGTCACAGCTGAGAGAAAAAGAGTCTAAACACAGCTCTTACTGAGCAAAAAGCCTCTGAATGCACAAGCAGAAACTGTCTGGTGATGGGTTAATACACATATTTGCACCTTTCATTCTATCAAATATTGATATATAAATACTTTATTAATTCGTTATTTGATAAATCTGGAATACGGAGTCTGATTTGAAACTGTGAGATGGACAAACAACATGGAAACATTTCGCACTCGTACCTCACTGAACATCTCCGTCTGCTCTCTGGCAAACTGAGTGTCGATGGTTTCTGGCATCAGGTGGTACAGACTGGTGCTCGAGTCTTTCTTCAAAGCCTGCCTGTACTTCAGCTACGGCGGAGATGGTTAAAACACATTAAATCTGGAGGTTTTACAGTATAAACACCAAGAAATCAGAGAACAAGATGAAGGAAATAAGAACACAGTAACAGCTAAGGAAAAGTCCTTTACATTCTCAAACAGATCCTTGAAGCTCTAGGTTTTTAGTCTTTGTTCAGGTTCGCTGGAGACATTTACAGGTCTGTTGTTTTGGACAGATAAACATTTTCAAGCCTTTAACTTTGGTCATTTGTCAATCAAGCTCCAAATTTTTACACTGGGCGGATAAAATAGTCGTCCAATAATCAAAAAAAGCTAATGCAGCCAAGAAGAGTCATACTTGTATACTGTATTAGCTGATGGCTAGCTGTTAGCTACAGCTAGCTTCTGCTTCTTTATTGGATTTTTGGCAGGTTGTACGCTGCAAGGTGTACATCTGTCCTCCACAGTCAGTAATCTGCTGCTTTTGTGTCATATTCTTAGATAACGCTAAACTGTTACTGTTGTAACTAAACCGCTAAAGTAAACAAATTCTTCTTCTTTTTGGCAGTTACCAAACACCTTCAGGAGCGTCACCCTTTGGAGGGGAGTGGGATTCGCCCTGATTTGCATGTAGCTCAGGAGACTCAAACAGATTGCAACCAGATTAATGAAACGGCTAACAGAGACACACAGAGCAGACTGTATGTGGCTGAGAGTAAACGAAAGACAGGTGGACAGATGTTGGATGCTTTGAGCTCTGTGTGTGTGTGTGTGTGTGTGTGTGTGTGTGTGTGTGTGTGTGTGTGTGTACCTCACTCTGCAGCTCTGAAGCCTCTTTAGCGTGTTGTGTATCCAGAGTTTCAGGTAGAGTCGAGTACAGACAGCTCATCGCTCCTTTCTTTCCCGCTTCTTTGTACCTCATCTGAAACCAAAATTCACTTATTGTTTTAAACTAGTTTCAAACCTTCAACTGCTTTTAATTATGTTACAACTACACCAGCATCACAATAACACAAATATTTTTAACTTGGTCACTTGTTACTGTTGATTAACCGTTAACAGTTTAACAAGGAGTCTAAAGCACTCCTGAATCAAATGAAATATAAAGCTGTGTATCATCTGCATAGCTGTGATATTGAACCTGGAATCAGCTTTAAAATGATATATATTAAAGCTTTAATATGTTTTTAAGAAAATCTTGCTAAGGCCTGGTTTAAATATCACTAAATGTATTAAAACTACAGAGCACTTGGATGTAAACTGATAACTAAGTCAACTGTTTTATTCAGTCAAACTTATGACATAAAACAAACTTTCAGTCTTTCCAGATGCTGCTGACTAAGCTGCTTCAGTGCTGCAGGATTTTACCAACAACATACTTTGTGAGCAGACACCTGTTGTCAGAGCAGATTTCATTAAATAACTCCCTCCCTCACCTCACTCTGCAGCTCAGACATGGTTTTAGCGAACTGAGTCTCCGTCGTTTCCGGTAGCTGAGAGTAGAAACTCTGAGAGAGGCTTTTCTTCCCGTCCTCCTTGTACTTGTTCTGAAAGAGAAGGACACAAAACAGATGAGTTTGATCTGCAGATACTGAACTTATAAAACAGACTGGGTGTCGGCCAGATGAGACCAATCAACGAATACAGTTTCTTCATTATTGTAGGTAAAAAATTCTGTTTGTTTGTGAATCAGTTACATTAATACAGTCAGTTTTTAGTGTCAGGACGTCTCTGATCTTAACATAAAAATGATCTCAAGCTCTGCACTCTGAGGTTTACAGTTTCAAAATTTTGGGGGAAAATTGTTATCAGATCGTTGCTCGGCATCGGCAGATATCCTGAGTTGCAAAGTTGATATTGGGAGAGAAAACGTTGGATTTGGTTGGATCAGAAGGTGTTTTTTTTGGCAATTCCTAACAGGTGTGATAGTTGTATTTTATATCTTTTTATATACAGCTGTGCAGCCTCCCTGAAGCTCTTTGGGGATCACAAAGAGACAAAAAAGTTTATTTTTTGGTACAAATCCGGTCTCCCATCTCTCCACGGCAACACATCTGATATTGTTAACGACTGAATGCGCATTACTGCGAGACCCCTTTGATCCTGTTTCTGATGCTAATCTGTCCTGTGATGAGAGTCTAAGGTATAAACATCAGAGAGCATTAGATAATGGTGTTAGTGATTATTTATAACTAATCAAACAGCTTTCTTTCTTCCTGCAGCTCTCCGGTTATTTTAAGGAGACTTGAGCTCTCAGCTGAAGCACATCCAGGATCCCTGCTGCATGTCGGAGACCTCATGTTTATTTCATCTCGTTCTATGTTCACAGTGTTATTCCCCACATTAGTCCAACTTTTAACTTTTGTTTATTTGCACTTTCTTATTTGAAATCAGCTCAGTTTGTTTGACTGAATCTCACGTCTACAGTTTAATGTTTAAAGACGTTTATACTGTGGGAATGTAAAACATATAACTTAAACTTAAATATACTTTGAGTCAACAGGTTCCAAATCAGTACACAAGGCTGCATGTAACCACGGCAACAGTAGTGATACATCATCTTGATAGTGTATCATTCTTTTAAAGGATAAGGCTGCTTTGTTCTATGTTTCTTATGGTCAACAAATCCCACAAAAACCAACAATGTGTTAGTCCGTCTCTCAGTAGGTTCTGACTTCTCTACTGTCTGTCAGCTCCTTGTTTACTACTGAAGATGTAAATCTTTAAAAACACCTTGTATATGTATAGTTCCATTTTTTAAAAAGTCTCAGTAATTTCTTCTTTTTTTTTGTTATCAATTGTTCTAATTCCAAAGAAAAAGACATAAGAGATTTTGTTACAATAACAACACAAAATAACAAAGTATAATAATAACATATTATATCCCTCTATAGCGTGAAGGAGGTAACAGTTTGGAAACATTCCAGTTAAGTCTGATACTAATAACGATCTGTCAAATCACAATGGACAACCGGGCAGACCATTTCTAGGGATTTTTCAAGCAATTGAGATAAACTAAAGTTGCGTTTATTTTCTCAAATGAGCAGATTGAATCTTCATAATTCATGATAATACACTTTTAGACAATACCGACACCATTCAACTTATTCAATTAGTTTGCTGAAAAATCCATTATTGGACTGGATGTTTGAGATACTTATCACCCTGTAGCTAACAAAGGGTAATCCCTCCCTCCCTCCCTCCCAACCCACAGTAACTTCTGAAAACAAACTGGAGGAAACAGAGCGTTTGTTAGGGACTATTTTCAGAGGCGTATTAATCCACATTTGGTGCTCTAGTGAGTATTTCTGGCAGCAGGACGGTGTGTGTGACAACAACAGAGGTCTACAGCACAGAGGAATAAGATATATATCACACTTAATACTTGTTAGTAGATCAGTTCATTGTTGGTTTTGGTCTTTTAATGGGATTTGTTGACAGCGAGATATATCTTAAGCATGTTCTCCTTGTGCATTAGTTTTCTGCTAGAGTTAAAGTCATGCAAGTTAGCTTAGTTAGCTTACAGCATGGTGTAGATGTTTAAATGATCCTTAAACTGAGCTTTTCAGAGCATAAAAGATGCTGACATGAGAGGAATAAAATAGAAGCTGCTGTATTGAAGGTAACTTTAATATTTTATTGTAAAGGGTCCATAAATCCTTAAATAATAATTTAATAATTTACTGACAGTTTCTTTGGAAGTTTCTTAAAACAAACCATGTAATAAATAAATTAATATTTACTTTGGTTTAAATGGAGCAGTTCTTTCAAAACTTGGCATGTTTTTTCCTATAATTAGTACAAAATTAGTTATTTCCAGGAAACTTTCTAGAGTCCAGTGAGGTTTTTTACACATTTTAAATCAAACTATTTCAAGTAGCTACACTAACACTGTAACTACATTTATAAAATATTCATCTTTTAGTAAAATGTTGACAAAGTTTAACTCAGTGTGTGAATATATCATTCATTCACCTCACCTCATCTAAACCTGGAGTCTTACACTGTGTGAACATTTATGAATATATTATCTAAGTCATGTAAACAGTTGTTGTGGGTTTTAGGTTTTAAGGTTTTGTGGCTCTTTGAGAGGTGACTGAAGGATGTTTTGGGGTTTTCATTCACCTTGCTCAACATGTCAGTCATCTCTCTGGCGAAGCTGGTTTCCATCGTGTGGGGCAGAGTGGAGTAGAAGGACACTGGTCTCTCCTTCTTCCCGCTCTCTTTGTACTTAATCTGAGAAATAACAACAAGCAAAGGGAGGTGAATGAGGACGGCTTTGATTAAGTAACAGTAAAAACATTCGACCCACAGCTAAACTGACAGATTCTATGTTTTGACAGGAAGTTATTACTCATGATGCAGCTGGATAAGATAAATCAGTAATAACAGACTTACAACAACTCACAGAAATCAAACGACTGTCCACATTTTTCTCAGATAACAGTAGGAGACGACGTTACCTGGCTGAGCAGCTCTACGGCTTCTTTAGCGTGCTGCATCTCCATGGTGTGAGGCAGGAGAGAGTACAGGCAGGTGTTCGCCTCTTTCTTACCCGCCTCCTTGTACTTTCTCTGCAATTTTGAATGAACACGATCACTTTTCATGTTAAGAATGTGGTGGTAATACACTCCAGGTAGCCTCTACATACTCTTTTGCCTACATTGAGTTTAAATAAATTAGTTAAAGATTAGAAAACTCACTTTCATTTGATTTCTTTTTCATCCTCTGAACACCTCGTTCATAAACTAACCAACATACTCTCAACACTATCAAAGAACAGCAACACTTTCTTAATATATTTTAGTTTTGTCAGGCTTTCTGGGGCTCTGTGGAATACTTTGCTCAGCCTGATATAATATTTAAAGTCCGTCCTTGTACCTCGCTCTGCAGCTCAGACAGCTGTTTGGCCAGCTGTGTCTCTGTGGTCTCTGGGAGCTGATGGTACAAACTGCTCTGAATCTTCTGCTTCAGACCTTCTTTATACTTCAGCTGCAGCAGACAGGAGGCAAAATCACATGCTGCAGAAAAACAGACCGCTCCAGCATCACATTTCTTCTTTGTATAACATTTATATCATTTATATATTTCAGCATCTCACTGTGGCAAAAAAGTTTTATTCCTATAATGCAGATACTTTGCCATCATTCAGAAACCTGTGCGTGCAGAAGTGCAGAACAGGTCTGGTGTGAACCGTTATGGGGTCCTTGTAGCTAGATTTTGCTTTGGGGGTTCGCTGCATATTTTAAGTCATATCTATGGCCAAAGCGCAAAACCTCCTATCGGCAGAATTTTCTGATTGGCGGATTGGATGATGAGAACAAGGAAGGCTGCTCATATTCAGTCTGTCTGCAGGATAATCCCGCCCTTCGCTGTGACAAAAAAGTCACACAACAAAACGAAAACACAACACAGAGTCCCTGGATGTGTAGAGAGGCTGCAGCACGAATCACTGAACATTCATCTCCAGCGGACGAGGAAGCAAATACACTGAATTTAAGGAATTCTGACTCTAGTATACTACAATGTAGTAATTATTACATTTACTACATCTTTTTACCTGAAAACAAACTTAATTTTATTTATAATTATCAACTTAATTTAGAGCATCGTTTTGTTGAACCTCTTCCAACTTGCACCAAGTGCAAAAGCTCCTATGTGCACTTTGTGAGGCATTAATATCTATAACACATAATATAATAATATAGTCCAAAAACAGTGTTATATGTATTGGGTGTCCTTAACAAATAGCATTCTACAAGAAAACAAGTGTTTTTTAGTTTTCTCAAAAAAGTGCATTTTTCAGATCGGAGGTTTTGCTCTTCGGCCGTCGAGATGACATCAGCAGCATCAGAGTCGGCTGTATGTGTGTAAATGGGAACACATCACTCCTGAAGGTATTTATAGTGAAGAAAGCGATGAAAGTTTTATTCTAATGACGACAAAAACTGGGAAAATTAAAGCCCAGAGTAAAAATACCAGAACTGTCTTTAAAGCAGATTAAAAAAGCAACATCAATAGATAATTAGACACTTTTACACAATTAATTTTTGAGTGGAGAGTGCACTACGATCTGTATTTGTCTTAAAAATGTTTACAAGAAACAGAAGTTATCATTTGATTTAAGTATTTTTGACTTCAACTGCAGTGGGATGATCTTCCAACCCTCAAAATGTAGAAAATAGAGGACTGACGTACTCAGGGGGCCACATGAAAGAGGAAATAAGCACCAAAGGACCGAAGGAGCAAGAAATAATAACGTGTTTGAATACCTCACTCTGCAGGTTTGACGCCTCTTTAGCGTGCTGACTGTCGATGGTCTCCGGCATCACAGAGTACAAGTTGAGGCTCATCTCCTTCTTACCGTCCTCTTTATATTTCACCTGAAAGGACGGAAATGTTGGTTTTGATCAGCAGCTTTATTAACCAGGTAAAAGAAAATCCCTTGAGGAGGAAGAGGAGGAGGAGGAAGAGGAAGAGGAGGAGGTTCCTATTAAAGCTGATGCTGCTGTGAGTGAACTCTCTTTGTTTCTTCTTCTTCTTCTGTAGTTACTGTACCTCGCTGAGGAGCTCGGAGACCTCTCTAGCGTGGGCCGTCTCTATGGTGTCAGGCAGCAGGTGGAACAGACTGGAGTTAAAACCGTTCTTCATCGCCGCTTTGTACTTCAGCTGAACATAAACAGAAGCACAGAGTGTTATCCAGCTATTAAAAGACAGAGCGATGGATGGATGGATGGATGGAGCGGAGGATGGATGTTTGTCATTGTGTGGGTGTGCGTGTTGATAATGTGTACTGCGTGTACTACATGTAGTATTTTTACCTCACTCTGCAGGTCGGAGGCCTCTCTGGCGTGCAGCGTCTCCAGAGTCTCAGGCAGAGTAGAGTACAGAGAGCTGGACACGTCTTTCTTTCCCTGTTTGTATTTCATCTAGAATGAATTAAATGAAACAAAGTCAGAAGAAGAAACATGACAAACGTTCAAATCAGCAGACGTATGAATCTTGACACACAACCGACACCTGAGAACTTTAATTTAATTCATAAAAATAAGACTCATTATTTAAGCTCCACTGCAGTACAGTAAGTCCAAATTGAACAGTTTAAAGTTATAATCTCTAATCCTTGAAATTAAAGCTCAAGTTCTCTTCAATCTGCGAACAAATAACACGACTTTACACTTTCAAATTGCGTGCGGTGCAGACGCCGACCCTTCCCAGGGAAGTGACGTCATATAATACGACTTTATTTCCTTTTTAAAGGTGATTTTTGGCTTATCAGGAGGAGGCAGGTTGGGTGGATGATAAATAATCAGCTGGCAAAAAGGAGAGCACTGTTGGAGACCACCAGCTGGACATTTTTAACATCATGTCTGGCATTTTTGACAATTTTACTGCATTTTAATGTTTTAACCAAAACCATGATCTTTCCCTGACCCTTACCAGGAGGTTTATTGTATCTAAACCTAACCAACGGCGTTAAATGTTTAACAACGTGGTGTTAAATTGGCGTATCACCTGCACACAATTTGAAAGTGTAAAGTCGTGTTGTTTGTACGCAGATGGTGAGACGGGGTTGTATTATTTATGGTCAGTACTTTTTCAGCAACAGTAGTTTAATGTATTTACATTCTGTAACGACCTCTCTATGTACAGGAGTAGTTTTCATTTGTAGTAGCGGACTCCATCATTCCTGTGCTGGATTGGAATTACCTTCCTACACATGAGAGATTCAGTCTAACTTTTAATTTAATTTTTCTCAGTTGATATCAGGCTCATCGTTCACTCTCCTACAGCTTTATCAGAACTGTATTGAGTTACCGCTAATGCTAACACAGCATTTCCTGTTGCTGCTGCTTCACATTAAAAGCATTCAACTGGTGAAACACTGAGAGGCTTTTATTGGGAATAAGTTTTAATTTTTCCAAGTGAGTGATAGCCATGTTATGGGAAGCTAACCAGTTCCTCTTACTGGGTAAAAACTGCTGTCCTGTACTTATCAATCGGCTTCATTAAAACAACATGAGTTTGTTTGGCTGCTCTGTAAACAAACACAGCAGCTGCTCTAATGTTGCATTTCTGACAAAGTCGCCGCTTGAAAGTTTGCTGTTGCATTTAACTGCACTTGCTGTTACCATAGCAACCAAATAAACCAAGACTGAAATATCACGTTAACCTAAATGTCATAATAATAAAGAAAGGAATCAGAGGCCACATTCAGAGATACTGTTAATATGTGTTGTCTTTAAATTTGACCAACACTGATCTAACTGAACTATATAATATGTGACCGGACCAGTTTATTCTCAGTACTGGTTTCTCTGTGTCACTGGTTTAAAGGGAGAAAGCAGGTTCTGCTGTATGAGAAGTGTTTTTTTTTGTTTTTTTTTTTAAAGAAAAATAAATGAATTCCTCACCTCACTCTGCAGCTCAGAGACGGATTTAGCGAACTGCATCTCAGCGGTCTCCGGCAGCTGAGAGTAGATACTCTGAGAGCGGCTCTTCTTCCCGCTTTCTTTGTACTTATTCTATAAAACACAAAACCAAAAACATGAGGATTAACGTCTCTCGACAGATTATTTTGTTTTCCAGGTAGGTGAACAGGAATTCGTCTCTGTGATGTTGAATAACAACCTGCTACTGTTAAAAAAAACCTTTATTGGTTCAGAAAACAACGTGTTTTCAGGGTTAAATGACATATAAATAAACATAAATACAATAATTTTAACCTTTTTTCTTTCAGTTGTTAATCTTATCTTGTGGTTTTAGTATTTATTTCTGCTCTTTGTGTTTTGTCATTTTATTTAAACAGTTTTCTTTTCATCGTGAGTGTTTGATGAACACGTCTTTGTGTCTTCACAGATCGGACGGCGAGCTGAGACTCATTAGTGAGGTCCGTAATCTCTACGACGTCGTTGAGATTCAAGGCTGCAACACAGAAAACCTCTTTGATCCTTTTCTGATGATAATTACACTTGTGATGACACGACTGATGATGGAAACATCAGAAACCAGGAGCTGATGACCTGCTGAGTGTTTCTGACCGGATTTAAGGATTCGGATCAGTGTTCATGTTCAACGTCTACAACATCTCATTTAATCTGGAGATTACACTCGTTAAGTCATATTGAGACTTTTTAGACACATTTAGAGACATCTCATCTGATTTAATTAATTGATTAATAATTTCATTTATTCTAATTTGATCAAATCTCATCTCATTTAATTAAATCTAAATTAACCTAATCTAATCTGATTTAATCTAATCTCCTCTAATCTAATCAATCAACCTAATTGGATCTAATCTAATTTAACATAATCTACTTTATTCTGTTCTAATCTAACCTCACCTAACCTAATATAATCTACTTTAATCTAATGTCATCTCATCTATATCTAATCTAATCTAACCTGATCAGACCTAATCTGATCTAATTGGATCTAAGGTAATCTGATTTACTTTAATCTGATCTAATCTGATTAAACCTAATCTGATTGAATCTAATCCAATCTAATGTAATTTTATTTCTTCTCATCTAATCTGATCTGATCAAACCTAATCAGATCTAATCTAATTTAACCCAACCTAATCTAATGTGATTTTATCTAATCTACTTTAATCTAATCTAATCTAATCTAATCTAATCTAATCTAATCTAAAATGATTATCTGATGTTTATGGATGTCGGCACCTCGCTCAGCATGTCCGTCATCTCTCTGGCGAAGTTGGTTTCTGACGTGTCGGGCAGCGTCGAGTAGAGCGAGCTGGACATCTCCTTCTTCACGCTGTCTTTATTCTGCAGAAACAATAATCAATAATCAAACAAATCAATAATCTTTATCAAAACATTTATTAACTGTTTGATTTAACGTCTATGTGCAGCTGGTAAAGTTTTTTAAAACTCAAGTCAAGTCTCATGTTTGCACACAACAGTGAATCATATAAAAGTACTTTATATGTATTAAAAATGAGGGTGATGAAGGTGATGAAGGTGATGAGGGTGTTGAAGGTGAAGCTTCACCTCTCTGAGCAGCTCCGTAGCCTCTTTAGCGTGTTGCGTCGCCAGAGTTTCAGGGAGAAGAGAGTAAAGGCAGGAATTCACTTCCTTCTTTCCCGCTTCTTTATATTTCACCTGCAGACGTCACAACAGGTTTAAGTTGTTTTAAGTTTCATTTATGAAGAAAACTGATATTTAAAACCCCTGCAGCCATTTTTACTGTAACTACTTAAGTTGTTTATTTACAGTTTTCAAATATTTAAAATTGCATAATGTATCATTTAAAGGAAACTCGTTATGTACCTTAAAAGCTAGAAGCTTTGCTAATTGATGAACCATTTAAAAGACCTTAAAAGACCTTAAATTAGGGTTAAATTCATGTTTAAACAATGTTTGTTGATGTATTCTTGTTTCCTACTTTAACAACATACAACATTAATTTAACTGGTTAATTTAAGCAGAAATAAAGCAGTGTTTTATCACTCAGTAGCCTTAGAAATCATTTCATTTTGGGTTTTAGCGGGTTGAATTTTTCATGAGAGCTTTTAAATGATGCTTCACAGAGTTGAAGTAGCTCAAACTGACGGCTGAGAGCAGCTCTACAGAACACAGTTATTCACTGTCACAACAGAAGAGAATATTTAGTGAAACTCTCTTCATCTTCTACCTTTATTAAAGTTACAGCTGCAGAGTTATAATTTTACTTCCTGCTGCTTCGCTGCTGCTGATCTACTGTGACTCTGAACTCAGAAACAGCAGGAAAAACTGAACATTTCTCTCCTTCTTCTCCCTGTAAGAAGACTCATCAGCAGGTGTCTTTAACATCTTTCACACAAACACACATATTAATGTCTCAATACTCTGATAATTTTACATGTCAGCATCATGTTGGAGCAGCTGTCATTCTTCCATAAAAGCTGCTTTGCCTTTTCCAACTTCCTCCAACCCCGTCTGTTCATTATCCAGCAGTAAAATATATTTTAAATATTTATTCAGTCGGCGTGTGAACTGTGTGAATGCTCTTCCTCCTTTTGTGTCATTATTTTCAAACTCCTGCTGTTCTCTGCAGTGCTGCTGCAGAGGTGAAAATCCAGAAAGTTATGCATGAAAATAAATACAAGAAGAACTTTTCTGTTATTGCTAGAAATGTCTTAGTGTGTCTGTATATATTTAGGGACCGAGACCAAAAGGCAGAAGACTACTGTAAAACAGTAGTCACCCTATTGTTTTTTGTGTGTTTGTTTTTTTCTTTATTATTACGCCACTTAAACCCTAAATTTGACCCCCTAAACATGCTCAAAAACTCACCAAATTTGGCACGCACATCAGGTCTGGTGAAATATTTGATAAAATGTAAAAATTAACCCCTAAAGAGCCAAAATGTGCTCGCTAGCGCCACCTATGTAACAAAATGGCCGCCACAGCCCGTAGGAATGTCGTAGAGAGATCAAACCAAAACTCAATTATTTGTCTCATCAAGACCTACGAATCATACGCTAACACCCCTGACCTAAATCCAACAGGAAGTCCGCAATCAGCCTTTCAAAATAAGACTTTGCCCCAATTTTGGCCCCCGAACAAATGCTATCTAAGAGGAGGGCGTTAATGGTACCTGCTTCAAACTTTAATAGGTGACTTATGACACTGTGCTGAAAAAAAGTTGTTAAAAACTTTGTAATCACTGGAACGGTTTGGATTTTATAAGCCCTGAAAGTTGCAGTGCCACATCACCCTTACAATGTAAAACAATGGGGAGGCAATCTATGGGCATGAACTTTATGTCAAACTGAGGCTTCTGACATCTAAACTATAAGTCTGACCACTTTCAAACCTGTATCAATGGATTCTCAACGAAGTTTCCTACTATAAAATGATTTGTAATGTAAGATTTGGCCAAAGTCATGGGATTTATGAGGAGATTTCACAAGAAGCGTACTCTAAAATCCTCCTCTCCAACTGCTCCTGATGATGTCACTCCCTCAGTGCTGTGAAACATTCCGCAATACACACTCATTATAAAATCACAGGAGGAGCAAGAAAAGACTTTAAAACTCACACTCTAATATCTCAAAAACAATAAAAGATAGAAAAAACATGTAAATTCAAGATTTGTAGGTCAAAGTCTCGTGACTCATTTAAAGTTCAAATGAAGTTTGTATCTAAAACTATGTGGAAGCAGTAAATGTTCAAATAGGTGTGGGTTTGCTCACACTCTCCATTCAAATCAAACTGACCAGGTCATGTGGGTTAAAAGTCTTTACTTTTCTGAAAAAAAGACTTGATGACATGTCTCACCCTGCAGATAATTCTCATCCTGTCAATCAATCTTTCAAAACAAAAGCACACCACACTTGTAATAAATATCCCTCATTTTTAAAAAGCAAAATGATCTGATCCCTACGGGCCAGAGTGCGAGGTCCCGACTAACGCTGCTTGAAGCTTTAATTTGAGCTCATTTCTGTTAAATGTGTTTTTAAAGTTTTGTTTTAAACCAGATTAAAAGTGTGTTACTGTGGTGGCGTCCTGTGCTGTACCTCGCTCTGCAGCTCAGACAGCTGTTTGGCCAGCTGTGTCTCTGTGGTTTCTGGGAGCTGATGGTACAAACTGCTCTGAATCTTCTGCTTCAGACCTTCTTTATACTTCACCTGCAGGAGACAGAAGCGCAACGATGCAACATCAAAACAACATCAAATAAAGATAAGATGTTACCTTTAAGCTCATTTAAATTACTCTGCTTCAATAACAACTAGTGAGCGCTCACATCAGCAAATATAAAATCTTTTATAAACTGGGTAAGAGATAACGACATGATTTCTATTCATTAATAAATAAAATGTCACAAATGATTGATTTCACACAAATAAGTAGCTTGTTTGAGTACCTCACTCTGCAGGTTTGACGCCTCTCTAGCGTGTTGTGTGTGGATGGTTTCAGGCAGCAGAGAGTACAAGTTGATGCTCATCTCTTTCTTACCCTCCTCTTTATATTTCACCTGTAAGAACACAAAGACATACTGAAGACAAAGCAAGAGACACAGATAATTGGGCATTTTTTCTTTCCCCCACATGTATCACAAAGCTCCCGTTAGCGCTGAGCTCCACAGCTGCACAAGTTGATGCTAAACGGCAGCTTTACAGAACGGAGAAGAATATCTCATCAACACTTTCCTGACACTGAAAGCTGACCTGCTTGCAAGTTTTATTCATTTAAAGCTGTAGAGCAGGACGTTTGTCTCCTCCTTCTGGCAGTGAGAGTTATTACAAAAACACTGTCAACGTGCTTACATCACAGGCTCCAACGTAGACTGCTCCGTCGCTAATGTTGCGGCTTTAAAACAGAGGATAAATTGTTTTGAGCGTCACACAACTCCTGTGAAATGACTCATTTCACCATCAGACTTTCATCCATTTGATCTGATAACATCTGGAAAGTTTAGAAGAGCTGCACAATTAAATGATTTTATCCCCATTCAAGTTAGCAGAGAGCTAACCGGAGGCTAGGCGGCTCAGTCGGCAGAAAGAAGCGCAGGAATGTCAAACCTGACACCAGATTTAAAAACTCTGTATGCTGTGAGATACAGAGAGATTTATCTGGTGCTGATCGGCTTAATCAGCACTGTGTGAACTCGTTTGGAAAGACTTGAATGTAACAGATGTTCATTTATATGTAAAAGTTCTGCACTGCAGGTTTAATGTTTATTTATATCAGGACAAATACACAGCATGAACTAACGCAACATATCACCACATTTATAACCAGCTGAGCTAGTTTACAACGTCCGTCCCTAGATGGACCTTTAAAATACACGAAACTTAAAAATAAAATACATTTAGAACTGTGACAACTCAACAATACATAAACTGTGCATGCATTCAATAAAACATAAAACACGAAACTCAACAAGAAAATATACAAAACATCACAAGACACAAACAATAATACATTAAAAGTATCATAAAATGTCAAACACATCACACAAGTTCTCACAGTGGTTTTACTTCTGAACAGACTTACTGTCTCATTTCATCCACATCTGACTGTACTAAACTCTCAGTGACTTAACTGATCGTTATTATTGTATTTGTGGTTTTATAATATTTACCTCACTGAAGAGTTCAGTAGCTTCTTTGGCGTGAACTGTCTCTAAAGTCTCCGGGAGAAGAGAGTACAAGCTGGAGTTGATGCCCTTCTTCCCCGCCTCCTTGTACCGCGACTAAAAATGAACAATAGTGTTAAAGCACTGCAGGTTTTAGCAGATGTTAGATCATGTGCACTTATTGACTTTATTAACATCTGTATTTATCAGAGTCTCACCTCGCTCTGCAGCTCAGCAACAGTCTTAGCAAACTGAGTCTCGGCCGTCTCTGGCAGCTGCGAGTAGAAACTCTGACAGAGGCTCTTCCTTCCTTCTTTGTACTTACTCTGAGAAGACAAAATAATCTGTCAGCAGCTTACGGTGAAACTCTGCCTCTGAAACTGGGAGAGTTCAGAAGTTTGATGGATTGTCGTGTAATTTATGTGACGAACAACCGAGTGAGTTTCCTTTTTTTTTTTTTTTTTAAAATAAAGTTATCCAAAACAGGATAAGTGTCATGTGAAGGACTGGTTGAATAAAATATCAGTCATGCAAAAACACATCATTTTGGGCTCTGAATACTTTTGTTATTTTGGACATTTTATAGCCTAAATGATGAATTATTTAATTAAAACAAATGTAGGACTGAGTCTAGCCAAATTAAACAAGCTCTCCACACAGATATGGTGTAATGACCCTTTAAAAACAGACCAAATGATGAGGTTACCATCGGTTACAGAGATTTCAGCTTGTTGATACCTCACTATGCAGCTCTGTCATCTCTCTGGCAAACTGGATGTCTGTGGTTTCGGGAAGCTGGGAGTAAAGAGACGAAGGGGCTCCTTTAACCAGCATCTTAGGGCGATAATTCGCCTGAGAGAGACACACAGAGAGAGTTTGTGAAGGTAAGAAACAAACAGTCACACAGACAGACAGCTGTATCAGTATCGCCAGTATCTTGAGTTGAATGTAAACGTTATACATGCAAAGCCTATTTTAATACAATAATCATATATACAGGTTGTACGTGAATAAGTTGACATTATGAAATTGCTGTTATAATTCCTCCTGTGCATAATGGACGAGTGCAGAGCAGAGCGACTCCGCTGTAAGGCTCCGATCAGACAGAGCGCTCTTTAGCTACGTCGGGCGGCTTTTTGTTATTGTTTTCAATGAGAGTGAAGCTTTTTGCTCGCTGCTTTACGTTGCTGAGCGCCTCGTGTTTTCTGCAGGAACGCCCTGAATGCTTTGAGTTTAAAAAACTTCAAGTCAGAGCAGAAAAGCTCCCGATGTCATTTCTGTTTTTTCCCGATTGTCCAATCGGAATGAAGTGAGAGGCGGGGCTTCTGTGGTGATGACGAAAACAACAAATGGAGTCAACAATCATGGAGGATAAACTAGTGGTGGCTGTTGCTGTGTACCTGGAGCTACATGATTTAACCAACCATAGTTACCATGATCTGAACACATAACAGCAGGCCTGGAGGCAAATCAGTGCGGTACTTGAGATTAAACAATCTTTGCTTCCTGTGTCAGCATCTCACCCTCAATCTGAGCCAGAGCCAGAGCCCTCTGCCTGTCCATTTTTTATGCAGATGTTTATTCACTAGATAAGGTAATTAGCTACTAACTAGCTAACTAAGTATCTAAAAAATATAAGGTGCAGATCTTTGAGTTCACTAGCAACAACAAAAAACGACAAAAGACACAGCGAACTGTTCTTTTTTTAAATTGTAATGCACGTTTTGCAACCTGCAGAAAGTGTTCTGTCTGATTGAGCCTCATATTAAACTGAAATTAAGAAAACATTTTTACACAGAATGAGGACTGGGACTTTGGTCTTTCATTTCTTACAGCTGGTTGACCTATAAAGTACTGCTTCAAATTTTTGTTTTTGCACGATGTGTAAAATGTCTAAAATGGACAAAAGGTAACGTAGACGAGAGCTGCTGCTGTTTCCAGGACTGTGGGGACGAGCTTTCACATCTACGAGGAGGACGGACTGAAAATGACCGATCTGTGCTCTCAGTTTGTGTTTGTTGACCAGGGATCATCTCTGGTTACCAGAGCTGAAGCGCTGGAAGTCGACTGAACAGTTACCAGTTTGTCTCTACAGTACGTGTCGGACAGCTAACGCTAGCTAGCGGCAGTCTGCAGATATCACACTGATGTTTAGTCGAAAAACACAAACAGCAGCAGGTCAGTTAGTGAAGCATCTGATACTGACAGTCAGGAGCTGTGTGTATTTATTTAGATTTATTTTGTTTTTTGCACAACTGTCTAAAAAAATATGATGTTTTGATTCTCCATTTTGCAAATAACAGTCGATTAAAATTGTGAATCAACCTCAAGCTTGAAAAAAAAAAGGAAATTTTATTCTTTGGCCACCAAAAACTATTTAGTGTAAAGTACATACGGCATGTGAGTGTTTAAATAAAAGAATCTGTGTGTGTGTGTGTGTGTGTGTGTGTGTGTGTGTGTGTGTGAATACCTCACTCTGCATCTGTGACACCTCCAGAGCGTGTTGTATTTCGGGAGTGTCGGCGAGTTGGGAGTAGAGGGAGATGGAGGCCTTTCTCTTCCCTTCTGCTTTGTACTTTTTCTGAAACAGAAGGAGATCAGATGAGATCTGTCCGTCATGTGACGACACTCTGACAGACGGCTTTTTTTTCAGTAGCACTATTGCTAAATAAGTATCATACAATATTTGTTTTAGTGGCAGTGATACAGCCTTAATCTATCCTGAGATCTAAACCTGCTTTACATATTTTATAAATTGCCTCTCAGCTGAACCTGCTGCTTCATCAAACATTCGGCTGCTGCAGCACAACATGACGCCCAGACTGGAGTTAACTGATGAAATATGTTGAAACACGACGGCTTTATAACTCAGACTCTTCACGTTTTGAGTACCTCGCTCTGGAACTCGTGGACGGTCTTGGCCAGCTGCATCTCAGTGGTTTCAGGAAGCTGCGAGTACAAACTGCTGCTCATCTCCTTCTTTCCTTCCTCTTTGTACTTGTTCTGAAGGGACAGAGAGAGAGAGAGAGCGTTTCACTGTTAAACGTGGTCGAGACTTTCAGGGAAATAACATTTTAATAAGGTCTCGGCTGGAAACAGCGGAGCTAAAGCTAATTATAGCAAGAAGAACTGGAATAGTCTCATTTCCTTCAGAAAATTAAAACCTAGAATAGATATAACAGAAACATCCATAAATCTATCCTGTGAAATCTTTTCCCCAGTTTTATAACTTTATTTTTAAAATATTTTACCATCCATCCATCTACATCATAACACGTCCATCAATCATCCTTCTAACATCCATCTATCAGTCTGACCTCACTCAGTATCTCAGTCAACTCTTTGACAAACTGGGTCTCTGTGGTTTCTGGCAGCAGAGAGTAAAGAGAGGAAGAGATCTCCGTCTTCACATTTCCTTTGTATTTAATCTGAAAAACAAACAAACAAACAAACACAACACAACACTGTCAGTTCTGTTTTATTACTAACAACTCCTCTAAAACACTGTGAGCCTGATAACACATTAATCAATCAATCAGACTTTATTTGCACTTTTCACAAACAAACAATAAATGACTATGTCAGAAATAAAGGACTCAATAAAAACAGGAACTGAGGAAACACCAGAGGTGAATTCAGAACAGCCAAATAGAATAATAATAGTAAGTGAGTAAAGTAAGTAAAACTTTATTTATATAGCACCTTTTTAAAACAGGTTACAAAGTGCTTTACAGTGACATTGGGACACAAAAACCATGAAAGACACATTCAAGAACACATACAGACATCACACACATACGAACACAGCAAGCATACAGTCATCACACTTGAATTTATGAAATGTTATGAGAAAGCCGTTCTAAAAAAAAGTAGGTTTTTAGGTGTTTTTTGAAACAGTCAACAGATTCAGCTGATCTGATGGAAGTGGGGAGATTGTTCCAAAGTCTGGGTTAGAGTTAGGGTCAGGGTTAGGGTCAGGGTTAGGGTTAGGGTTAGGGTTAGGGTCAGGGTTAGGTTTAGGGTTAGGGTCAGGGTTAGGGTTAGGGTCAGGGTCAGGGTTAGGGTTAGGGTTAGGGTCAAGGTTAGGGTCAGGGTTAGGGTTAGGGTCAGGGTTAGGTTTAGGGTTAGGGTCAGGGTTAGGGTTAGGGTCAGGGTCAGGGTTAGGGTCAGGGTCAGGGTCAGGGTCAGGGTTAGGGTCAGGGTTAGGGTCAGGGTTAGGGTTAGGGTTAGGGTCAGGGTTAGGGTTAGGGTCAGGGTCAGGGTTAGGGTTAGGGTCAGGGCCAGGGTTAGGGTTAGGGTCAGGGTTAGGGTTAGGGTCAGGGTTAGGGTCAGGGTCAGGGCCAGGGTCAGGGTTAGGGCCAGGGTTAGGGTTAGGGTCAGGGTCAGGGTTAGGGTTAGGGTCAGGGCCAGGGTTAGGGTTAGGGTTAGGGTCAGGGTCAGGGTTAGGGCCAGGGTCAGGGTTAGGGTCAGGGTTAGGGTCAGGGTTAGGGTCAGGGTTAGGGTTAGGGTTGGGGTCAGGGTTGGGGTTAGGGTCAGGGTTAGAGTCAGGATTGGGGTTAGGGGGTTAGGGTTAACAAAAGCACAGTGGCCTTTGGTTTTTAGTTTGGCACGTGGTACGGCCAACAGGTTTTGGTTGAAAGACCTAAGTGACCGCATGCTAGTATACGGGCTTAGTAGCTCGGATATATATGCAGGAGATAAACCGTGTAAGGCCTTATAAGTGATTAAGAGAATCTTGAAATCAATCCTGAGCTTCACTGGCAGCCGATGCAGTGAGGCTAAAACAGGAGTGATGTGGGATCTGTGGCCAGTCCTAGTTAATAGCCTTGCTGGTGCATTTTGTACAAGCTGAAGACGTGACAGGTCAGCTCGGCTAAGGCAAGTGAAAAGGGAGTTATAGTAATCGAGACGGGAAAAAATGAAGGCATGAATGATATACTCTAGGTCAGAGGCTGACAGTAATGGTCTGATTTTTGCAATGTTCCTGAGTTGAAAAAAGCAGGATGAACCATTTTATTGACATGGTGTTCAAATTTCAATTTAGGGTCAAATATAACACCAAGATTCCTGGCGTTAGTTTTGACATCGGGGGCAAGTGGGCCAATATGCTGAATGATGCCTTTAGCATAATACAAAGTTGAAGTGTGAAAAAGATTAAAAAGATTAAAGAGAGTAAAACCAGAAATGTAAAATAGGGCATAAAAAGGAAAACAAAGGTAAAGATAAAATATCGGATAATACTAGCATGTTGATATTTAGCAGGTATGTTGTTCACCAAGTTAGCTTAGCATGTTAGCATGCTAACATTTGCTAATTCTTTTCTTTTTATTTTATTTGATAGGGACGATGCAATTTAACATAGTTCCGATACAGAGCATGAAACTGATGTTCTGCACAGAGAGTTTATAGCTAATTGCTAATTTTCAACTCTTGTCCCTAGTTGGGCTTTACATACATATACAGTGTAATTAAAATATATAGCTTTCATCATCATAAAAACCACAGTGCACTACAGATATGGGAGTACGATAAAAAACAATACAATTACCTAAAAATGGGTACAGCTCTGGTTTGCTTTTAGTCAGCACTTAACCTTTGTTGTAAAAGATTTTACATCTGAAATTAATTTGATTTCAGCATTTTAGCACTAAACATAAAGTACAGCTGAAGCTGATGGGAATGTTATGAGTTTTTCAGGTATTTAGTCGTAAACTTGGACAAAATGAAGAGATCAAAGTTATTATAATTCATCCTCTGGGGATCGTCAATGTGTGAACCAAATTTCACAGGAATCCAAACGACAGCTGTCGAGATATTTGAATAAAGAACTGAGATGCCGACCTCTAGTTGTTGGGATATTTTACACTGAACCGTAAATGCCAACCTCATGGTGCAGCGAGAGAAAAAGTCAAGTAAGTTCATCCTCTGCAATCCAACAATCCATCCAATATTTGTTGAGATATTTCAGTTTGGATCAAAGCAGTGGACAGACCAACACTGCTACTAGGATGGCTGACAGTTAGATCATTGTACACAGTCAGCGTTGACTCTTCCCTCTACTCTCTTAGTGACTATTCAGACACTAATAAACATGGAGAGTTGTATGTATGATGTAACTCTTACCTCCTTTGGCTCTTTGGGGAAAAGTAAAGCAGGCTTGATTGAATCCAGGTTTAAAGTAAAAACAACAGTTTTTTTCACCACCTGCTGGTCTTCTGGAGCAACTGTGGTCATGACCTACTGCTGTCTACATTATCATCACTTCACAGATCCCTAAGTTGACAGACAGGAGAATAAAATCCGGTGTATTACAGTAGATGTTAAGTAAAACTACCTCACTCTGCAGCTCTGAAGCCTCTCTGGCGCGTTGAGTCTCCGGAGTCTCTGGCAGGATGGAGTAGAGAGACACCGAAGCCTCCTTCTTCCCGTCCTCCTTATACTTAGACTGAAACAGAAACGATCAATACGCAGATAGTTGGACTCGTTTCTTCAAAGGGCTGATTTAAGAGAGTTATAAGTTCAGGAGCGTTTGTGTGTTCAGACCTCAGATATAACGGCGCTGATGTTCTTGGAGTGGATGAGTTCGGCTCCTGGAACAAACAGACTCTGACCCTTCATCTTCTCAAAGTCCTCCTTGTACTTCACCTGCAGGGTGGAAGAGACATGAGAGTGTGTGTGTTTAAAGCTGAACTTCTGCTGCACTTCTGTTTCATCCCAGGAGGGACGTTACGCTAACTGTTCAGCTCACAGAGGAGGGTTAGACTGTCCTGACAGAATGTATATACTACACAGATATCAGTTTTGGTACTTGAAGCATCCAGTTTCTCAAAGACTCACAACACTGAAATACTCCCTTAAAAATATTCTTCTTTATTTCAAAGAGTACAAAGAGGACAACAACGCTTCGAGCCCATATTGGTGCTGTTTCTGAAACATAAAAAAGAAGAATATTTTTAAGTGTTGATGTCTTTGAGAAACAGAAAGTTTACAATGTTTTTGACTCAGCAGCAGGACATGAAAGATGTGATGCTGAGCTTCACACAGTGTACTTTTTTAATGAAAAAGTTACAAAAAAACCCCAGAATGTACTAAAAACTGCTTTAAAATGAATCCAAATGCCTCTGTTTATATGCATATACAGTTATGAGTGTTTGAATTAAAACATACCGCATTAAATACGTTTTTTCCATCACTTTAAAGTCTCAACATGAAGCCTCTCACAGCTCTGCTCACATGTCTCTTCTATTATTCAACTGCTGCCAGTTTCAGTATAAACAGGTGACAATAACTGCATCACTGCTGGACTTTCTCCTGATTGGCTCCTTTCAGTGAACAATGACTAAAAATCCCTCCAATCAGACCTGAGTGCAGCATGCAGTATGAATACCATCAAATATTTGATTGTTCACAGTTTTTCTGTTCTCATCAGGCTCAGAGTTGAAACTCCTGTGAACAATTATGATTGAATAGAAGGAGACAATAATTTCTCAGCATGAAGGCAGACTGTGTCTTAGTTTCTGTAACTAAAGCAGATATTTGGTAACAATTTCAAATATTCAGTTTACTGTACAGGTTTTTATAAGCAAGTCAAAGTCATAATCTGCAGTGGGAAAGTTAGAATTATAATAGTTTTCTTTCTTTATTAAACTGGACTGGTTTAAAACATTTAATTGATTGTAACGCTGCCTTTGTGTGCAGCTTTTTTGTTCTTCAAACTGTTTGAATCTGTCTGGTTCTTCGGTCATTTAAACATTAAATGTTGGTGAATCCTTTGAAGTGAACATAACAACAGATTTGCTTTACATCGTATCAGGTTTGTCAAACCGAGAAGGAACGTTCACATCATTGGGAATTTATCAAGATTGAAGGAAGCTCTGTATATGCTTCCTCTAATCCCAGTAGGGTATCTATTCCACCATCTGAGCTACAGTTGGCTCTTATTTACTGAGAATTTATAAGACCGACTCAACAAATGAACTCCTGTAGAGACCTTCAGTATGAGTCTGTTTGCTCAGTATCAGGATGATTGTTGGAATTTGTATTTGCAAATTAACAGATTTTTTCCTGGTAAACAAAGAAAAATGAATCCTCATGAACGTGTGTTGGCTCAGCGACTGTTTCCTAAAGGTCAGTACTTAAAGGACGGACGAGCAGCAGCAGCAGCAGCAGCAGCGACGCCGCAGTGCTGACGGACTGAACTAAACGTTTGCCAAAAGTTTCTGGAGTGTTTGCTGGAGTCTGAGAGGAGATTTTGGGTTTAACAACAGACGGGCAGATTTTCGTGGAGAGACCCAGGAGGAAAAAAATGGAATTAATCCACAGATGACAAGCTCGCCGGCCGCAATCTGTGAGACGAAGCCGAACTGGGCCAGAAACAAAAAAGGTGCTTAATGGTACCAAATACTGGTTCACTGGCTGCTAACCAGGGATCATGTGACCGTCAGGGAGGAGCTCTCGTCATGTTGTGCCATTTCTTGTCCGTGTACTGTAGCTGGTTTCACGGCCGTTCAGGCTGCCATGAGCACAACTTTGAAGAGGTTATCGTCTCCATGGTAACAGCAACGTCTCTCTGATTGGTGGATCCGGGTTTAAGGATTGTGGCGAGTGACACATTAAAAGAGAAACAACAAAAGAAGAGGAAGAGTGTTTCATCCCACCTACTGTCACCAAGTCATTGATTGATTGATTGATTGATTGCCTCCAAAACTGAAGCAAATTTAGAGTCTGATTATAGAAGAGAATGAAACCAAAGTCTGGCGTGTTAAACGTCTGAAAGTGACGCCGCATTGAATCTTCTTCCTGCGGCGTGATGATTAATAGAGATGTTCGAGGGCAGACTGCAGAGCGACAGCAGCTGGAGGAAGAAGTGAAGATGTTTTTTTTTTTTTAAAAAAGCGAGTTGACTCGCTTCCGCCGTAGCTGATGATGAGTCATTCTGCCGTCGCAAAAACAGCCGAGCTGCCAAGTTTGACTCACACCAGGGAATCGATATCTTCACCCTCCCACATCCTACAACAACCTTCACCCCTCATTCATTCATTTCACTGCTTAAAGCTGCTGCTGCTGCTGCTGCTGCTGAAGTCAGAAGGTGTTTTTATTCTCTGTGTTGAATGGGACGACGATGACTCAGTTCATATTTGTGAAGAGGAGGAGGAAGAGGAGGAGGAGGAGGAAGAGGACATCCACAAACATTTTTATTCATGAGTTTAAAGTCAAGCAGATGCAAACTGCAGCAGATATGAGTCACTGTTCCTGAGTTCACGCTAATGTCAAAATAACCCCTGATTGGTTGTGTTGACTGTGTTACTCCAAACAAAATGACACCAGTAAACTGTACTGGTGGACTGTTGATTTACTGAATAACAGTTGTAGGTGTTTGTACTTTATTTGAGTTTCTACTCGGTTACATTTTACAGGTAAATATTGTACAAGTCGTGCAGCTTTTTTTTGCTCTTTATGTGAATGAAACTCTGTCTCCATTAATGACATTAATATAATACAAAATTATTTTTCCTTATGATGTCGTGCTGACAAATGTAATCACTTCCTTGTTTATGTTCACTGTTTCTGTAGGTGGTCAGGTCGGATGATGGGAGGACAAAATACAGAACATCGACACCAGAGACTGAAGTTCACGTCCTGTTCAGGTAATAAAAACACTTTGGTTTCAGTTAAATGTTAATTAACATGTTGTGTCTCATACTTCAAGTCACTGCAGACTTTTTGTTCTGTATTAAACCATCTTCCTCCAACCTTAACCGAGTGCTGCCAGAGTCTAAACGTATCCATAAAGAGTTTAATGTTGCTGTTGTCACTACTAGTCTATATTTTATAGCAAGGATGAAAAATTTTGGTGGCGACACATTAAATTACTTCATTTCATTTTAGAGACTACTTACAATTTCTCATAAAATTGACAGAAAATGTACTTTGGCATTGCATTTTTCTTCAGAACATATTTGCTGTTGCATTTTAGTGATATATGAACATAAGTTCTGGGAAGTTTAAGGTTTATGGTTGATGTAAACTTGCGTTTATGAGACTGCAACTCAGTTTTATTTTATGAATGATAACGATCAGGTAGAAAGATGATGATGAAGACGCATCTTTTATCAAAATAGCCTGTTGGGGGGGAAAATTACTCACTTTTTAATGAGGAATGTCTAAAATAAACAGATCAGGACACAAACACATCACACCTGTTTTAACTCCTTCTCACTTTCACACTGATTGATTGATTGATTGATTGACTGGTTCCCTGACAGTTCACAGCCAGAAGATGGATTTGAAAGCAGTTTTACTTTTGAATTCATGCTAAAATTTCCATATTTAATGATAAAATCTTGTGTTTGTTCCATTTTTTTCTTCCAGACCAAAAACAAACAGTACCAGAATTTGCCTGTTAGATGATCAAGATCCTGCTTTTTTAAGGCTCGATCTGGTCGTTTAGTTCAGTTTATTAACAGTTTCACACCAGAACAAACAAACCAAACTAAGCAGTGAAACACAGCAGAGTTTGTTGTAACCAAATAAAATAATAAACTGACACTGAATGAAACTTACCTCACTGACGATCAAGCTGCATCTCCTGTTGAATGTTGGGTCTGGTAGCGGAGGCTTCGAGTCGGAGGAGGCCTGAAAACACACAGATACACAAGCTACCAACACTGACACTATTCTTAAGTCACTTAAACTCATTTATTTTTACTTTTAATCATTTTCATGCCAAAAAGACAAGTATTCAGTGTTTCCTCAAAGGATTTGTCAGAGTTAAATGGCCTTTAGACAAACATGAGATGCTAAAACTCCATATTTTACCCCAGAATTATTATCAATATTACCTAATATTGGTAATTAAAGGACAATATCAGCAAACTGATTCATCCATCTGAGCCCAGTTACAGTAACAGAGAGACCTGTGAGTCAACCTTCCTAATTCATGCACCATTAATCCTTCGCCTGCTCTTAACAGGCCGGATTCAGCCCTAAAAAAAAAAAACCCACTATCAAAGGCTAATAATGGCACATTTTCATTTGTGGTTTCACTAATCCTCTCTAAGCTCTTATAAAAACCTGCGGTGCCAGGCGATGCCCCACGCTAAGGTCAATACAAAGACTTACAGTCAGAGCTGCGAGGCGGGTGGGAGGGGTGGGTGGGGGGGGGGTTTCTCTGCAGAGCAACAAAATCTGCCTCTCAGCAGACTTCATCAAAGAAAAAAAGCAAAATCCTCAAAGATGTTTAGCAGTACACAGGACTTAGCTGCAGTTTGGGAACATTACTGGTGTATTCAACGGGGAAATTATTAAATAGAAAGAAAAAAAACCTTTTAAAAGCTCAGAGTTCACTGCTGGAAAAATGTCAACTTTAAAATTAGATTAGAAAACTGTGTCGCCTTGCTGATAGATCGTCTACTATTATTCTTAGTACTTAAAAAGAAACGTTTCATGTCAAATACAGATGATATCAAACCAGATTTAAGGTTCATTCTTCATCTTGGAAACAGCAGTTTGATAATAAACTCTCATCTTGTTTGATGTTTCCGAAATTAAGTCTTTTCAAAAACAGTATCTGGCGTCAGATGTGAAAGTCCGCCTCCTTTCTTTGACCAGTTACTGACTCCTGGTTGATGACCTTTGACCCATTCCCAGTCAATACACCTGACTGGTTTTATTCTGCTGTTCACAGACAGTTGATGTGGTTTGTTTCTGGTGCAAACGTCTGAATGAATCCAGGAGACAGAATGCCAGACATGACCCAACGTCCGTTCTCATATCATCACTGCTTTCATGACTGAAAGCTCTGGAAATATCAAGTAAGTGGACCTTGTGATAAGAATTTCTTGTCAGACATATTCATGTTGTTTTGGACTGATGACTGAAATGAGTTAAAGTCGACGTTGTTTTTACATAAGTGGCCAAAAAAGCTGAAACAGAGACGTTACTGTCAGATTTTTCTGTCTAATCTAAAAGATAAATTAATTAATTAACCGGCTCCTTACGTGAATAAATACATCGCTGCAACATTAAACACTTAAATCAAGATGCTGAAGTTTGAGTATTTGCTGATTTATGAATCTCACAACACAATTTTCTTGTATTTTGTGTCAAATTTGTTGAATATTAAACTTTAAGTTGTTTGTGCTGTTTAAAGTTCTCACCTCTGATTCCCATTGTCCCAACAGATTCTTTCCTTTACCCTCCACCACTTCCTCTTCATCCTCTTCCTCTCCTCTCTCCGTCTCTGCTTCACTTCCTTCCTCCTCCTCCTCTTCCTCCTCCATCTCTCCCGTTGTTTCAACACTCTCCGTCTCTTCTTCTCCATTTGTTTCAGCGATAGAGGTGAGAGTCGTCGTCGTCGTGGTTACCACTGTCTCGCCCTTCATAACCTCTGTCATCTCTCCATTCAACACCAGAGCAGCTGAGGCCTCCTCTTCCTCCATGTCGGTCACCTCTGAGGACAAAGTTAATGTTCATTCATAACTGTTATTCTTATTTATGTTACATCACGTTTAAAAACTCAAACTCGACTGCAAAGGCAATAAAAACGAGGAAAGAAAGAACATAAAAGCAAGACCAGGATCATTAAAAAGAAAACAACAACAACAGATGTTATTATATAAAAGTCTATAAAAATATAAATGAGTTTGAATATAAAAGATTATATATAATCTGAGCTGCTTAAAGGTTTATTTTCACATAAAAGTTAAAGAGAAATGTAGGTTTTACACAAGAAATACGACCTGGTGGAAGAAAAGGGAGTAAAACTGTCCTTTATTTAAAAGATGCAGCAGCAGCGGGAGGTCGACGGGGAAGGAAACACTAACCAGCTGTAAGCAGCCGCTGACAGGTTCTTAGTATCGCTGATGGAAAGGCTCGGAAGCTTTGGCAGCCATTAAAGGCACAAACACTGTATGACCTATCGTCAAGTTAAAAAGGTCAACAAAGACGTCAAAGAGAGACAAGCGTCTGCCAGACAAATGAAATGTTACAGGTTAAACCGCCGCCTTTAAGGGAGAGTCACAGTTTTAATGTTTGTGATGTCATCACCATGTAAAGTCTACGGGATGAGCACTGAAACACGGACGATAACCCGGAAGCTAGAAAACTTATTTGGCTCATGTGCCAGGCGATCAATTTTAATTAATTTTGATAGGTGCCATCTTTAACCCTCCTGTTGTCTTCCCGTCAACCATGCATGCATTTTAGGTGTTTTATCAAAATTTATAGCATCTGTGGACTTTTGTCCTTCTGGGTCAATTTTGACCCGAGTCAAAATTGACTCAGGAGTCCACAGATGCTATAAATTTTAATAAAACACCCAAAATTCAATGAAAGTAGTGATCATTACTTTTCCTTGCAAAGTGTGTGGTATGTATGGAACCATCCATGTGATTTTCAGGCAATTAGATGAAAGACATCTGATATAAAAAACATTTGAAAACGGGTCAACTTTGACCCGAGGACAACAGGAGGGTTAAGTCTAGTATCCACTTCCTGTAATACATCCGTAGTTAGTTCCTTCTGTTGTGTGGAGGACTTGTCAGTAGGTAAAGGTACAACAGTGACAAGGTGTCCTGTGGAGTTTCTAACCTCTAGTAGTGCTACGGAGCAGTTATTTTGTTTGTCTCGTGCACGAGGACGCGTATGCATCCACACAGGTGCCAATGGTTTCACATTATTCTAATGATCTACAGGAGGCTGTAATACATCATAAAACACAGCAATGAGCCAACAAAGGCAGTGAAGAAGACAGTAAACATGGAAGGAAACAGTGCAGGATTTAAAATATTTAAAAAATCAGCTTTATGAGGAAGGAAATACATTCAGGAAAACTCCACACGGCCTCTTTAAGTGTCTATGCTCAGGATATAACAGTGACAGGCGCCATGTTGGTTGTTGCATATATTGGTATCACAGTAAAATACATACTGGTCAGAGTGGTTAAGTTAAGTAACTCTTCTGCAGTACACTTTGCTTTATTCAAACATTTTAAGCCATCTTATATAAATTTAAGTGATGGCAAGATATCCAAAATGTTTGCATTGAAGGTCAAACTGGTCCAAATTCTCAAAGTTAGAAATTAAAGTGGTTAACGCAGTTATAGGTGGGAACATGTGTGGTGTTTACTGACATATTAGAGAAATAAACCATATCAAAGTCAATGAAAATGGAAAAATAATTACTAAAACTGCAACTGACTGATCAGTTCTCCTGTCAGAGTCTTTCATGTTATGTTCGTCCTTATTGTTGTAGACACACGTTTAGCCGCTAGCTGCTTCCTCTAAGTCATGGTCACCATGTAACGCTACATGTCAAGGTCATCCTTATTTAAAGTCCCCGTTAATATGTCAGACTTCTCAATGCCTACGCCTCAACGTCCCTGTCATCCTGTCAGCAGTCATCCTTAGAAGTTGTGTTGTATTCGGATTTCTCAGCTTTTACCAACCTTCCCCAAAGCTTCGTCTAAGGCCCGGACTCTTCCTCAGCGTCCTGTTTACACTCACCTTGTCCGATTTATGATCGTCTCTCAATGTCCTGATTTTCCTTCTGTCTTCCTCTGTGTCTTTCAGTTTAGGAAGATTTTAGTTGCCGTTTTTCTGGCTCACTGCTTCTGACTATCAGCTACTTGTTGGCCTTCTCTGATTTGTTGATCACTCTTGGTTCTCACTCAGCTCCTTCAAGACGTCTTCGTCGTCGTGGTCACCCTTCCTGCCTCTGAATGTCTCGGACACTCGTTCAGCTTCTCTGATATCTTGCTCTTCCTCTCGATCTCTTCACAGCTTTCTCAACGTTGTGCTTTTTGTCTTTTAAAGTCCTTTTTTTCAGCCTCTTGTTTCACCTCAACTGCCTCATCGAGACTCCGACGGACTGTCTCGTGTGACAGCCGACTGTCGGGTGAGTATCGGGTCATTGGGGACTTCTTATCACTTTTAACTTCCACATTTAGCCCTCTACTCAAGACCTTATCGCCACTGTGCCCTTCATTTTAATCACAGTGTTGGGTACAGTGTGTGTGTGTGTGTGTGTGTGTGTGTGTGTGTGAGGGCACATACTGTATGAATGTGTCACTGTTGTTTATGTGTGTTTAAGTGTGTGTAGGTTTTAAGGAGGTCAGTGAGTGTCGTATGCTGGAAGGAATTTACCTTAAAAACACACACACACACACACACACTAACACCAGTCCTACTAGTGATATAGATGAACATTAATTAGTTAATTTCCATTAAAAAAACACTAATTTTCTCCACTGCAGCCCAGAGAACTGTGGCAAAATAATGCAGGAATGAACACAACCACTCATACAAACAGATGCTCTGTTTGCTCTGATGGATTCATATCTTCTAATAGTTTCAGTTCCTTTAATACGACAACTGACACTGATACATGTGTCTGCTGGTTTCTGACAGCAGCAACCAAAAAATTCTTCTTTTCACTCTTTGGGAACATTTTTATGAATGAAAAATACCTTATATGGGTATTTTAGGGGCGTCAATTATGCTAACGATCAAATCCTCATGAACAAGTGACATTGTTGTAAAGATTCACTTATTTTGCCTTATTTAAAAGAAAGAATATAAAACAAATGTGATCAATAATTTCGCTGCTGAATTTCATCACTGTATGGATACATAATTTGCCAACATCAAACCGAGGAGCAGCGGGTAGTCTGGCAGCGTGATCGGTGTCAGATGGCGGTGGAGATAAACAGGACATCGACCTGATAGCGAGCGACCGGAGCAGATCTGACTGTTTAAGAGCCAAACGACCATCTGCTGCTACACGGCGACGACACTAACAAATCACAGCTCAACACAACAACAAAAGATTCATTTATCACCAGTTAAACTGCTTCACCTGTACATGCACCTATACAATATTTACACTAAATGTATGAACATGCATAGACTTTAAGACTTTTATCTTTTTTCTGGTTAATTCTAGTGAGACATTTATAACTGATAATCAGCTGTATGTATAAGTTACAAACTGCTGTCTATAGAAAGTTACTTACAGCCAATCAGCATCAACATTACATTTATTTTTCCTAATAACAAGAACTAGCAGTTTGCTGTGATTAGATGTGCATTGATTGATTGATTGATTGATTGATTGATTGATTTATTGAATGGGACAGTGTGCAGTTTGAAACATTAAAGGTGCACTGCAGCAGAGTTAGCTTGATGCTAATTTTGCATCTGTAGCCCCAGACAAAAAATAATACAACAGCACAAAAACAAACAAACACACAGAACACACCATACAAAATACAAAGCTATTATTATTATTATAAAGCTGTTATTATTATTATGATGCACAACAATCTAACACATGCATGGAATAAAAAAAGCTGCTCTGTCCATCATGATTCTGATAATGTTATAGGAGTGCTCTTTAAATATAAAATCATTGATTAGCACCACTTTAAACACAGATAAACAGATAACGAGCGTCATATGACTGTAATGACATCACGAGGTTGGCGAGCGGACACACTGCTGACCATCAATGCTTAAAAACGCAGCAGTTAACAGTCAGATCAGCTGTTTTAAACCTCTGATAACGACGTATTACTTGCATTTTCTACAACTTTCACCTCAGCCAACTTTAAAAATCTTCCAAATCTGCATAGAAACACACCAACAGAATATATATATATATAAAAAAAACCCCGAATCACACTCATTCATGGTAGAAATAATTAATCAGGTCTTTAAACACATCATCAGTTTACTGGCCTGAATAACAGCTGAGTCCTGCCAGTTGAGTCCTGGCTGCCCCATCGTGCCCGCAGTCATCACTGTCTCACCCACAGTCACAGTAAACAGGCTCCCCGGAGAATAACCGCTTTGTGTAAAATCGCTCTTCTTGAAGCTAAATTGGAAAAACAGTTTTCATAGGTGGTAAAAAAAAAAAACAGAAATCTGCCAGGCTGACCAGGAGCTCTCTCTCTCTTTCTCTCTCTCCCTCAGATCTTGTTAATTAATTCTGAAACACAAAGCTTTTCCTGAGAGAAATCCCTGTGATCTCGTCCTGATGTGAACCAGCTTTACTGCCAGCCACCACTCAGCAGAAATAACACACTTCTCTTCTCTTCAGGCTTTTTGGACTTTAGTTTGACTGAAACTTGTTCTTCACTACGGTAAAAATCCAGATCTACATTATAAAAACCCGCTGCGGTCGACTCGGTGAGATCACGCGTGAAACTGTGAACATCACGACAGCGTTTTCATGCGTGTTCCAAACTCAGTTCTTGGTGGGTTCAGCCAGGATGTGAATGTAAAACAGTTTAGTTTGAAATGTGATAATTCAGGAGTCTTTGAAGGATTAGTGGTGGTTAGTTTATGGTTTATTTTCTGGACCTGGCAAGTTAAAAACCAGCAGGAAAAGATCTACTTTGTCTTGAACCAGCCAGTATACAGAACGTTCACTAACTGAGACCACGCAGAGAGCGTTTCAATAGTTTAATTGAGATAATGACAGAGAGCTGATGTGTTGATGGATGGGTTGGAGAACCTGATGAAGGGATTAGGGATGGAGGGATGAGGGTCGACAATGGATGTACGGTATGTCGACTGGCCGACGGCGGGGAGGTAGGAGGGAACGGGGGGGAGAAGGTTGAGACTCTGAGTGGGGGAGCTGTCTCTCCAGTCCGTCGCCTGGATAATAAAGCCCCCCCGTTCCCGTGTTAAAACGGAGGAGAGAGGACGGTTGATGAAAAGAGAGAGAGGGGTTGCAACTGAGACGAGGGGAGAAGAACGGATGGGACGTGTACTCGCCGTGGTCTCTGTTCCCGAACCTTGTTTATAAATCTATAAACTTCATTAGTTGTAACGTCAGGATGTAACTGCCCAATCACAGCTGAGTATGTAAATTACAAAACTCATTCTTCAACACTCTCTAAGCAAGACTAACAGTATGAGAGGCAAGAGATGATTCTGGTCAATTCACACATGGAAACTGTTTCCAGCTGCACATTTCCAGCCTCTATATTTATATTCTGGGTCTTTACTGGAATATCTCTGCATGATTTCCAGTTATAAACTCTTTATTTATCTCATACTGGTCCTTTATGCAGCTGACTACGCTTCCTGCTTCCAACTGCAAATGTCATGTTTACAACCGCAAGTCAGGACTTTTTTAAAAAAAAAAAACAAAACAGTAACAACAATTGTCGCGGTGATGACAACGGTTGTCAATGACAACAATGGTTGTGTGACTTTAAGGAAGCAGAAACCACGTTTCAAGTGATCATTTTAACCCAAACCATCATCTTTAACTCTAACCAGACCTGAACCACAGCGTTGACACATCATAAAAACATCATTATTGTTTTGTTGTTGTTGTGACAGTTTTAGAGAGCAGCACATTACACTGCTATGAGTCGTTATGGAGTGCAGGTAGAATAAACCTATGTGGTTGTTTAATTATGAGGATGATTAATTACGAGCCAGCCCGCAGCCTTAGATCCTCAGGTGGGTCCTTCTGGCTGTTCCAAAGTCGAGGATTAAATCTAAAGGTGCTTTTTCCATCAGGACCCCTCGACTTTGGAACGACCTGCCTGAGCAGATAAGACTGCAGAATCACTGACTTCTTTTAAACCACCTCTTTTACAGACTTGCTTTTATGTAATGTTGTCTTTAGATCATCTTTCTTTCTTTATTGTCTTTCTTTGCTTTTGGCCGCCATCTTTTTAAGGTCAGATCTGTTATTGTCTTCTGTCTCATGTCTTTGCTTCTGCTTTGTCTGTCAAAACACTTTGTAAACTCTGTTTTTAAAAGGTGCTATATAAATAAAGTTATTATTATTATTATTATTATTATGTGTTTTATGAAACTCAGCAGAGAAAACACTGAATGAAAATGTTATTTGAAGTCACATAAAGCTTTGTCCTTTACCAACCTGATGATGTTTACCAACTGTAACACACGTTATTATCTGCCACCTCGATGTAAACATGTTGTACACAGTCAAAAACTTCCTGAGCGTGTTTGCAAACTCCTCCACATATTAGCAGCATGGTTTTATGGCATCACTGCACATAATAATAAAACTACTTTACAGCACAAACAAAATATCTGTTCCTGCCTTCCAGCACCAAGAACACAATTATATTAAGTATTTACAAATATAATGCTCTTAAAAACATCCTTCACCTGTACATATACTGTAGATTAACTGCTGCATGAACTCACATGATGTTAGAACATATGGAGCATGTGATTATTATGGACGGATGGATCAATATAAACACAGAATATGTTCCCTTTCAATGAATGTTATGATTCATTGGTTTCTCGTTTTTGCCACTTGATAGATAAACAGACAGCTCACATTCAATTCAGCTGAAACCTCCTTCATGTCTTCCTCCTACCACCCTCCTCTCCCTCCTCTCCCTCCTCTCCCTCCTCTCCCTCCCCCCCATCCTCCTCTTTCATCATCACGTCAACCTTGAAAAGAGCTGAGTAATAAAATCAAAATGTGTGGGCTGTTGAATGTCAAACCGTTTGTGTGTGAGTGAGAGAGAGAGCGAGAGAGACAGTGTGTGTGTGTGTGTGTGTGTTAATTAAAGCCGAGCAAACGAGGAAGAGAATCTGTGGCGTATTAACGCAGCGGAATAACACGATCACTCGCTCAGGTAAACAGAGGAGAGACGATGGAGAGACAGAGAGAAGAGAGAGAGACATTTGGTACGATGGAGATGAGTTTGATGTGAGAAAGTTTATTTTATTTAATCAATTATTTCACTGTATTCAATATTCACTCTTATCTATTTACTGTTATTGTTGTTGTTGTTTTCATTTTTATCTGTTTTATTGGTTTTATTGTTACATTTTTTGTTACTTGGTCTCAAATTGTTTTACTCTTTACATTCATACTATATATTCATCATATGTAAAGCACTAATTACATTTGACAGTATTTACTGTAGATTGTTTATTGTAATAATGTTTTATGTGCATCTCAGATTTTACGCCCACATGTCTGCATGTGTGTAGTTGCTCAAAACACACAAAAAATAAATCAATAACTGTTTTTTTTTTTTTTATAAAGACAGCGAGAGTGAGATTAAAAGCTGCACCAACAGGTTAGTTTAAACACACACAGTACCTTAGAAACATCTGCTGAGAGTCACTGAGTCATCAGGTCACATGTTCAAAGCATCTGTGGGCTCAAACACACACACACACACACACACACACACACACACACACACACACTCACACTCACTCACACACACACACCGCAGAAATATCCAAAGATTAAAGAAACACATTTATGTTTTTATTAAACATCCAAACTTTCTGTTCTACTGTATAAAACACTTTGACAGCCACAGAAAACACTGGTCTCTGATTGGCTGGCAGGTGTCTGTTAAACTCTTATAAAACGTCACCTCAGACAGTTTCTTGTCATCAGTTTTACTGTAAATCAGTGCTCAGGATTTATTACATTGTAGGTAACCATAGCAACAACACTGATGCTGTCAACTGATTGGTGAAACTAACACAACAACTAAACATGGATCACAGTGATTACAGACACTGTTTAAACAGCCTCCTTTCTTCTCTGTAAGTGGTGATCATATCAGACCAGAAAATAATCAACTTCTTTCTAACTTTTATCATCATCGTCTCATTTATTATTTACTTGAGTTTGGACTCATTGTTGTGTGTTATTGCTCATTTAAAGAAGAAGTTCTTGGCCTCTAGTAGTGTTATAGAGCAGCTTTTTAATGAACAGGTTCCCCTGATTTGTGCATAAATGTGCACACAGCTGACACTAGAGCTGCAAAGATGAATTGATTAGTTGCCAACTATTCTGATAATCGATTAACTGTTTTGAGAAATTTCCAGATTCTCTGATTTCAGCTTCTTAAATGTGAATATTTTCTGGTTTCTTTGGACAAAAGGAGACACATGAAGACGTCTTGAACTCTGGGAAACACTGATCAACATTTTTCACCATTTTCTGACATTTTATAGATCAAACAATTAACTGATTAATTTAGAAAATAAACCACAGATTAATCAATAATGAATATAATCAGTAGCTGCAGCTCTAGCTGACGCGACACACAGTCCTGCTGATGGTTTCACTGTTCACTGATCTACAGGCGGCAGCAACGCAGCAGAAAACGCTGCAAACTACTAAATATGAATGTAAACAATGCAGGAAAATCAACTTCACAAATGTTTTATGAGGAAAGAAAAACATTCAACTCATCTGTTAGACTTCATGATAAACACAGTGAGTAACACTGGATGTAAATATAACTGCAGCAGGACTCCAGAGGGTAACATTAATCATTTACATCTGGTTTAATCTCTATATTAACCTGTTTGTCTGTATGCAGTAGTTCTGTACTGTATGTTAGACATGTTTAAACACGCCGTTTTATGCTCCTGGTTGCTGTAAAAGCCTGACTGGTTCAACCTTTTATCACGTTTCAGAAACAAATAACTTCTTCAATTAAATACATAAAAAATGACGTTGACTTACACTCGCTGGTTTCAGAAGAAACTCCTCTTCAAACGGCCGACGTCATCGACAGAGGAGGGTTTGATGATGTAGACGTTTTGTATGTGTGTGTGTGTGTGTGTGTGTGTGTGTGTGATTGTGCTCACTGACCAAAGTGCACCCCTTACATTCACCTTTCATTCCTCACATCATATACACACACTCACATGAAGAACAAATATGAACACGGTGTACATCTGTGTGTGTGTGTGTTTGTGTGTGTGTGTGTGTGTGTGTGTGTGTGTGTGTGTGTGCGTGTTTGTGTATGTGTGTGTGTGTGTGTGTGCGTGTGTGTGTGTGTGTGTGTACATACGATACTGATCTGCTCCTGAGTCCTTCTGAGTCTTTGCATCTCTGGAGTATCGGACACGATGCTGAACCCTCGACCTTTGCTCTCCTCGAAGTCCTTCTTATACTTCACCTGCAGAGAGAAGAGACCAGGAGTTAAACACTTAATATTAAAGGAAAATACACTATATATATTAAAATATCAACGTTTATCTCATCTAAATCTATGTTTTACAAACACAAAGATCAGGTTTTGGTTTCAGTGCCAACAAATCAAAGTAAGAGCTTCTCTCTAGCGCGGCCACCTCAGCAGCAATTAGTTGATGAACTAATTAACTCGATATCTCCGTTACAAGCTCGACGACGGCAACAAAAGCTGCACATTCACATTACAGCGACGCTATATAATAATTACAGTGATGATGAGTATCTGAGGGTGATTTTACCTCTCAGTGAGCCCACACAGCTGAAATAATTACAGCACAGTGTAGAAAGATCTTTAAATGTAGTGTAATCACTCCGTCATACATGTTGAACAGCTATATGTGTGATATGAAAAGGAAAGATTTTAGAGCCTTTTTCTTGTCTGTATTTATGGTGTAATTAGCAGTAATTATGTGTTCATTATAACTAGCGCTGCTTATTGAACCTCAGCGCTAAAATGTGTTAATAGCACCAAATATAAAAACTTAAAAAGATTTAAATTTACGATTTAAATCATAATATTGCTCATTTAAGACTAAAATAGAAACACATGTAAACAGGTTTATATGTCTCAAATAAAACAGATAAATATTCATCAATTAAAGGAATTATTCCACGTGTCCACTTCTATGATCCAGGTTTCCAGCTGATCCTGATCCACATCATCAGTGTGTAACATGAGACGGAGGAGCAGGCGGACTGGACAGGCGGATATTTCTTCTTCTGGTCCGGTTCGACCTTCAGAGGAAACACTGCAGCTCGTTTAGCCGTAGTGTCGTCCCGCTGGTGTCCATCAGTCATCAGTAACAACCCATTAGCCCCTCAGAACTCAGTTACATAAGGCTGTAAACTGCAGAAATATGACTCAGACACTTAAAGTTTCTCTGTGTGTGTGTGTGTGTGTGTGTGTGTGTGTGTGTGTGTGTGTGTGTGTGTGTGTGTGTGTGTGTGTGTGTGTGTGTGTGTGTGTGTGTGCTGGTATTCTCATCTCACACTGATTGTCCTCGTTCTCACTACATAGCAGATTAAATCCCTATTCATCAGTCACAGGTTCCCTGCTGAGCTAATTTGACAAGCTAATGAGCTAAACTCTAAAACACACACACACACACACACACACACACACACACACACACACACACACACACTTACACCTACTGAGGGTGGAAATAACAACAATGGAAGCATGAAAACTGAACCAGAATCACTGTACTGGTGACTCCTACTGGTGGATTTAGTGGAGGAGGAATCTGATGAAGAAGAGATCGGATGGATGAAGGATCTGATGAAGAGGGATGGGATGAGAGAAGTCCTGTATGTGAGAGGAGCTGCTCTGATATCAGATATCTTTGATCTGTCAGTAAAATAAGCTAATAAATAAAAATGGAGGAAACCGTGCCGATCAGATCATCACGACTCTGAAGCATCTGAGAATCAGAGTGTTGAAGGATTTTGGGAGCAACAAAGATCAGTCTGTTGTCCAACTTTGTAAAAATCAGCTGCTTCACTCTACAACAACAGTAAATATGACGACTCAGCAGCTTGTTTACTACACAGGTGAGGCAGCGGAGGCATCAAACTAGTGTCAAGTCGTCTGCTTTCATACTGTGTTTGTGTAACGGGGGACGATATTAGCCTCACAGCCTACAGTCTCTGTGTTGTGATGTGATGGTGATGATGATGATGGTGGACTAACGAAGACACCCAGACGCTCCGATGTCGATTCAATGATGACTGTTTATTGCTTACAAGCACTTCTGTGACGAAGCTTAATAACCGTTAAATAACAAATTACAGGATCGACAGTCGAACCTCGACCAGGATCAAAAACTCACTATATTACAGATTATTGATACAGATGAATCATAGATAATCACTCTGAATGTCAATATCATTATAATTAGTAATAAAGTCTCTCTCAGGTCAGCTATACATTATTATTTACAGGTTTCCATTTAATAGTCACACACTCACCTGGTCTGACTGGTTCCCCCGGTAACAGGCTTTATAGCTGCATCGTTACCTTGGATACTATGTAGCCGAGTATTAAATATTCAATATAAGATAACAGCATAAAATAATGAAAATAACACAAATATGTACACCTTAAAACTATTAAATAAAGGTAAAATTACTGACTAAATTATATTCTATATTCAAAGATTTTGCTGTTAGACATAGTGACCATTTACAGCTCAACTAATGTATTTAATGTAACATGCAAGAGGCAGATGTTACAGTTTATTCTGTGTTTCTGAGCCTCGTTCCTGTGCTTTAGTATCTTCGGTGTCTCCAGTGACTTTATATTATTCATTAAATATCCTGCATCGTATCCAACCTGCCTGCCATCACCTGTTCCAGTCACATACACCTGACAACAACGAGCAGATCAACGTCAGCTCTACAACCTGGTCTGACACACATAGTGCAGCTGTGTGACATCATATAAAGATTAGTAAGAACGATAAGACGCTCTCTCTGACCGCTGACAGACGGACGTCACTGGTCGTATAAAAGCTTACAACAGTCTCAGTAAATGACCTCTCTGACATGTTACAGTATGCAGGTTGTGTTTGAACTAATCTGAATGAATTACTTGTTAGTTTTTGAGAAAGTGACAGGATTATCACCGTTCGTGGTGTGTTCACTTTCCAATGTTTTTATTTGAAAAGTTTTTAAAAACCTGAAGACGAAAAGTCATTTAAAAAGTATTAATTTGTTGCAGCAGAAAGGTTTTTTTTCTTCTCCTTCCTTGTGTGTGTGAATCAAAGCCTGTTGATGTAGTTGTCTGCAAAATGATGTAAAATGGCAAATTTAAGAGTCACAATCAGTTTGAAATAAAAGTACGTTAGAAATGTGGACGGTCGCTGAGCCTAAAAAAACTACCAAAGATGTCAAAGCGCATGTTATTTTAAACCATAATGTGCCACAAATGACATAATTATGTCTGTTGAGATGTTGAACTGTGACGTTATTACGTAACATTGTGTTTATTGTTTATACTTTTGGAAATGAAATATGCATTTAATGGGTAAAAACCAAGCGGCAACCTCTAATGAAGCCAAAAACTGCAGTTCCTTGAACGAACACTTGAGGCTCCAGCGAGTCAATCCCCATCGACCCCCATGTTAAAATGTCCAACATTACAGCAGAAATAAACATGTTTACAGTCTGGTACAAAAAACGGTTTTGGTCTCTAAAGCTAATTTCTTCTTTCATGACAACTGTACGGGGGGTGAATTTTTTAATAACTCACCAGTTTAAGTTTTATTAAGCTGTAAAGTTCTGCATAATAAAGGACATGGCTGCTTTGAGTGACAGGTCTGCCAGCCGCTAGGTGGCTTATTTCAGCCATTCGGCCCGCCTCTTTGCCCAATTTTTGATTGGCTGGGAGTTAGGCAGCGTCACGCACTGCCAAGATGGCGACGGCCGGAGCGGCTCACTTTGAGCTTCAAAACCGCTCTTCAGAAACCAACGGGTGTCGTCACGGTAACTACGTCCATATTTTTATACAGTCTATGGTAAAAACACTCCTGCACTTATAATCTGTAACTGGGATTATAACTGTGTGAATGTTTTTTACCAGTTAAATGCTCTTGTATTATAAATTCAGCTGCTCTCTTTCACCTTTTTTTAATAAGAGTCATTGAATATTTGTCTGTCATGCGACATAGAACTCAGGTAAAGAATCAGTGGTGACTGAATTCCTACAGTATGTTGGACTGCAAACATCTGTAAAACGTTTTCTCATTGAGTCCAATATGTATATCTGTCATATCATGTAAGCTGCAGCCAGACATTAAAGAGTGAACCTTATGCTGTGAATTTTCTCCTTGCAAAGGTCGTTATAAGGTCATTTTCACTAAGTTAGACTAATTAGAGGAAAAGCAAGCAGATATCAGGACTGTAAAAAAACTAATATCCATCTTGGGGTTTTTAATATGGATTTTTGGTAAACGGCACTTTAATCAGAAGCTTTCCAAAGTGTCAGTCTGTCTTTTTATATACAATTCAAATGTCTGATACAGCTGGAGCCACAACGACAGAACAGGAAGAGACAAAGACCTGAAATCTGTAAATTCCTGCAGTAAAATGATGCTTCAAAACACAGAGACACAGCTGTGGTCAATCTGCTTTCTGCTCTTTCTTGTTTTTAGATATTAAACTTCTTCAGGCATAAAAACAACTTATTATGACAGAATTTATGACAGAAATTAAAGAAACTGAAAAAAATGCTCTGACAGATTTTCATTCAGTACTTTCAAAATAATAAAGAAGAATGTAAAGAAAGAAAGAAAAAAGAATAAAATGAAGGTGTGATAAACGTCAGAGTGTGACAGAATAAATGAATGTTTAAATCTCTGCTTTATAAACAACAAGCTGCTAATAAACGGATCTTTATTGGAGCAGAACAAGACACACAAACACACACACACACATCCCATGACAAACAGCACGACCCCTGCTGCAGACTGCTGAGTGGGCATCTGTCCTTTTGTACTGCAGTCTGCTGGGCTGACACACACACACACACACACACACAGACACACACACACACACACACACACACATTCACAGACAGGATGAGGACATATGGCAGAGCTGGTTTATTCTCTCATACGTGTCCTTTCCATCAGTTTGTGTGTCAGTAAATCACATCGCGTTGACCAATCAGGAAGCGGAACTGTCAGAGCAGCTTCTACTGACACACCTGAGCGTTTGTTTTCATCTCCGTGTGGTGCCAGACGGGTGGAGAGCTGATTAAAACCCACGTGCACCAAACTGTACACCGTCAACAACAACAAACTGTATCTACACACGTCGACTTCCATACACACAGCTGCAAGAATCAGTCAATTAGAAAATTAATCTGCAACTATTTTTAGTCATTTTTTAAGCAAATATGCCAAAAAAATTAGCTATTTGCTGCTTCTAACTTCTCAAATGTGAAGATTTAATGCTTTTCTTTGTCATAAATGATAGTAAACTGAATATCTTTGTGTTTTGGACTGTTGTTTAGACAAAATAAGACATTTAAAGACATAAAATCTGACTCTGGTCAACAGTCATTTTCACTTTTTCTCACACTTTATAGACAAAATGACTAATCAAGAAAATAGTCAGCAGATCAATCTAACCTCTAATGACATAACAGTCAGCAGTGGAGCTCTAATTCTCTTCCCCGACACAACCTGACAGCGGACAGCGAGCAAACGCTGCATGACATCATCTGTTAGCGACATGGGGCTAACACACCAGGACACGCTGACATCATCAGAACTGGTGATGACAGCCGGCAGAGTGTTTGTGTGTGTGTGTGTGTGTGTGTGTGTGTGTGTGTGTGTGTGTGTGTGTGTGTGTGTGTTCACCTGGCTCTGTAGCTCGCTCTGCTGTCTCAGTCTCAGGTTCTCCGGCGTGTCGGCCACGATGGTGAACGACGTCTTGGGATAATGTCTGAAAACAGAGAGAGGAGAGAAATTACTGATTGTTGGCTTTGAAATTTGAACTTTTGATTGACGCAGCGACACTTAAAAATTTAAAAAAACAGAGAGAGATTGACAGAATCTCACTTCCTATTATACTGTGACAAATATAAAGATTTGAGAGAAGTTTTCTTTGAAAAAATAAATCATATATATCCTGAATATATCCCTGATCTTCAGAAACTGTCCCGTCTATGTGGGGAGAAAAGTCAATGTGCAGTAATATATGAAGTCTTGTCATAATCTGAGAGAAATAAGCTCTGTAGTAAATGTTTCTGTGTGATTACATCTGTAAAAATGCCTTTTATTATATTGTATTTAATATTATTGTTTATATTTACATGTTATTGTAAAATTATTAATAATCTGTCAATGTTTATAATTTTCTGTACTGCTTTGGAAATGTAGGTTTCTGATCTGCTATGCCAATAAAGCTTATTTGAATTTGAATTTGATTGTCTATACAGCAATATGACAACATGAAAAGTGATCAATATCAGTAAAAGAACATCAGAGCTGAAACTAAGCTGAGTAATTTAATAATTTCTGGCCACTTGGTGGCAACAGAAACAAATAAACACAACACATGGCAAACATGTTAGCAAACAGTTGCTTATTTCCACATCCAGCAGTTACAACATGATCATCACATTGATAATGTCAATAATTACTTGTGGGGTTCCTCAGGGTTCTATTCTTGATCCTTTGTAGTTTAAATCTGGTTAAAGCTGCTTGAAATGATGTTTTTTGTCCACTTGTTTTCAGCAGAATAGTCTCTAAACATGACTTCTGTCATATTATCAGCTTATAGAGTAGTTGTGGCTAACATGTTAGCAAACAGTTGCTTATTTCCACATCCAGCAGTTACGGAGCAACATTATCATTCATGTGGAGTCGTGTTTCTGTCCACCTGGTGAATGTAAGTCCAATATTCACTCTCTTTTAGCTCTGTTTTTACTCTCTACCAACTCCTGAGGGAAATATCTGGCTCTTTAGCTGCTAAATGCTCCACTATGTTCACCAGCTAGTCTCTTTCATACATAATGCAATCAGGTGGATTTAAATTCCTGGAAATTCTTAAAAGAATAATGCGGACGAGTAAAATATGAACCCGACAACAAGGGTCACAATAAATTAAATATAATTTGTGCCTGGTGAACATGAGGAATAACAGCATTTTTATAACCTTTTATCACATTTTTCATAATAAGAGTCATTTATTGAATTCTACGCATTTTTAAACACAATCAACAAGTTGTGTTTAACAATAAAAGCTGCAGCCTGAGTCACGTCACCTCCCTTCCCGTTCTGACCCGGCAGGACGATGACATTAACGGGAACAATCACCCATTGAGACGTCGAAAAATGAGAAAAATCAGCACCCTGCTTAAACCTTCTGCATATCTCGCTCGACCTTTAATGACCTTTAAGACACACATTTGTTTCTCTGTATCTAAAAACAGCAGCAGTGAGTTTACAGCTTCCGTAAGCAGGAACATGTACAGTGTGAGGTTGGTGGATGGAAGACAGACGGAGGTGGGAAACACTCCTACACTTCACCTCCTCCCGGAGCGTTTGAGAGTGTTTTTATTAAAGGTTTCTTGAAGAGGAATCCTCTCTGTATTGATCCTCAGGCGTTTTCACACCAAGCCTGCGTGTAGAAGGTTATAATCTTTCAATAAACCTCGACCCTCTTTTCCTTTCTGTTTGTAGGACGAGGCGTTGTTATAACTCTTCTTCTCACTGCTGCATCGAGTGCAACCTGCAACACCTCACAGAAAAGCTTGTTGCCTGATTTGTCCTTGAAAGTCTTTCGTTAATCCGCAGTCGAAGCCACCGCTGCTCTGCTGCTGATGCAGTTCTGTTGTTTTTGTGGATGTCTGGTGATTTATGAGACTCCTTTTGAGACTTGACTATCTGTCATATAGAATATCGAAACAATTCATCTTTTAATCGATTTGTTGATTAGTTCAGAGGTCGACGGTGTAAAGCTGAAGAGTCACCAGACAGAACTTTCTGCTACAAGAAATGATCTTTTCCAGGAGTTTTATCTCTCCAGGACTCTAAAAACTATTCAAATAAAAAACAAAATATGAAAAGAGGACGTTAATGTGTATATAGATTGTGTTTTTGAATTGTCTTGTCTATGTTTTTATAGTTTATATACTTTTCTACAGTCTGGGTCTCTCTTGAAAAACAGATCACGATCTTAAATTAAAATAAATAACTCTGGCAACGGATGTTGGTTCATGTCATTTCCTGTCATCTCTCAACTGTCCAATAAAAGCATAAAATACCCAAAGAAAAATAAATAAAATTAAAAATTAACAGACATTTTGGTTAATCTGCACACAGCTGCAAAAAAACACCCAGAAAACAATGAAAATGTCTCATCTGAAAGTCTTAAAGTCCAACATGATGTCACCAAATGTCTATAAAGCTCTTAAAGAAAAGCATCAAATCCTCACAGTCGAGAGACTGAAAACGTTTGGTTTGAAAAATGACTTTTAATCGATTGTCAGAATAGATTATTTTTAAATTGATCATTTCAGCTCAGACACATGTAACCTGTGACACTGGTGTGAAAGAAAATTGAATAGCAGGTTTATCATTTTATAAATCTTTTGTTTATATGTTGCAAAGAGTCGATGTTTGTTATCGACTGAATGTGATGTAATGTCATTGTCATTTTGGGGACACATGTTGGTGATGTAGTCCTGCTCCTAGCTTAAGTTGAACTGTTGAACATGTTTCTATGTGAGGGCTGCTTGCTGACCTCTGGGGTTCGATATCTTTGTCTTAGACGCTGTGTGGATCATGAGGTATCTAGACAAGGTTAAGTTGAAGGATGTCCATGTTTGAAGTTATTGATTGAAGTCTCTGTTCGATCGTATGACCATGTGATCATACTTGTTTGTAAGAAGGTGTAACAGTTTGTGGAAGTGTCCGTTTAGGGACCAGACTGTTATAGTTTTGCTTCTAGAGAGGTATAAAGCTGTCTAGTTTGGGTTCACAATCTTTAGGGAAAGGGAACAACATGCTGTCTCTCCAAAAATACAAGATGATTGTATTTTTGGACATTTGTATAATTGTTAGTGATGGTGTGATGGATTGTCTCCAACTGCTTCAACGAGTAACGATGTTTAATGCTTTCTTTAGGTCTCCATGTGGCTCTTTCTCAGGGAAATTTCCACAACACTAGTTATCTATGAGGCTTTGATTCACCACTAAAGCAGGTTGGGAACCAGTGATCAACCTAAAATAAACGTTTGCCAGTTCTAGCTTGAAGTCACTGTTTGTAAAAAAAAAAAAAAAGAAAGTGACTGTGAGGTTGTTTCTGTTGAAGTTGAGTCATTCTGCTGCTTTTATCACAGAGACGTACAGCAGGAACAGAAACAGAAACAGGACGTTTAACATCAGAAGAACTGAATCACACAAACACAAAGGCAGCAGGAGAAACATGAGTCATGTTAAGATTTCAAAGGAAACCTCAAAAAAATCATGACGGCAGGTTAAACTGACAAAGATGCTTTAAGAACAGCTTTAAACATGTCCTTCAGGTTCAGTCAGTAACATCTCTGACAGTCTGAACGTCGCCGTCCGTCAACAGTCATGTGACCTCTCCAAATATACAGAAGCTTCACACCTGTTCAACAGGTAGAAACCTTCCAACTGACATCACAACTCAAACCTGTTTTCAACCTGCAGTTCAGGATTAAAGCTGCAACTAACAACTGTTTTCATTACAGATTAACGTGCTGATAGTTAATCAGTTAATCAATCAGTTGTTCAGTCAACAAAATACCAACAAAAAAGTGGAAAATGTCCATTACAACCAACCAACAATGTAAAACCCAGTTTACAATAATATAAAACAGAGAAGAGCAGCAAAACAATTATTCAATTATCAAAATAGTTACAGATTAATCAACAAACTGTTTCATCATTAAGTTGGATGTAAAGAGTCACAGCAGATTTATAACAGTGATGTTAATATTTAATTTAAAAATATTCAAAAGCTTTGAAATATAATATCTACATATTCTATTCAGAGCTTCTTACATAAACATACGATATCAAAGAGCATTACTGTATATTTATAGCTCATTATTTATGGTTTTTCTTTTTAAATCCAGCATTTAAAAGAGTCTTTTTTGGTTATTAAAATTTGTGATAAAAGAGATTTTAGGAGGACCTAATTTACTGTAACTGAGTTCTCTCTTGTAGCTGGAAAACTAAAAGATTTTTTTCAATAAATGGAGAAATACAATATATTTAAGCCAATAAAATTCCTGCTATGTTTTATGTGAAAATGATCAAAAATTGACTTCACGTCTTCCACGATCAGCTACTGTTCAAAATATGCAAACTATCCCTTTAATCGATCGTCAGCAAATTAATCTGCAACGATTTTAATAATCAAATAATCATTTTAGTGATTTTTTTTAAGCAGTTGAAACTTCTCAGATGTGAGAATTTGAAGCTTTTCTGTGTCACACATGACAGTAAACTGAATATCTTTGGATTTTACACGTTGGTTTGACATTTGAAGACGTCACCTTGAGCTTTAAGAAGTTATAATGGGCATTTTTCTCTGTTTTTGGACATTTTATAGACCAAACTATTAATATCAATTACTATTATTACTATTAATTACAATCAAAATGGTGCAAAAACATGATAAAAACAGGACAAACGTCGGGAAACAGGAAACAGATCTATGAGAGATTACTATGAATGTTTTCTACCTGCTGTTTAATTCGTGTGATATCTGAACTGAAGAGAACCATTGGAGGAAGTGTTGAAAGCTCAGGACAGAGTGACGTCTTCGTCCTCTCGCTCTCTATCGAGTGTTTTCCTCTGAAGCGGCTGACTCACCGAGCCTTGAATCATCGACGCCAGCAGCATATTCAGCAGCACGGTTTGACCACTCAACTGTCCTTCACTCCTCTTCCTCCCACTCTCATTTACCAGTATACACTCTTCCTCTCTCTCTCCCACACACACACACACACACACACACACACACACACTGTATCTGGTATTAAAGGGATGCTCTTATTCCTGCGTTACGGCGTCCACGCAGGATAAATATTCTCTAAAAAAGCAGGTAAACTCTCAGTCAGTCATGATGGGAAACGTTTAGTGAAGGAAAACGATCTGTTCACAAAACTATTTATAGGTTCAGTTATTCTGAACGGGCTCATTCAATACAGTTTTAATTAAATCCTCTTTCAAACACGAGTATTTAGTCTGTTGGTTTGATGCAGTGAGGATGAAAGAGCAGCTCAACCCCAATTAAACGATCAGCACTTTGTTTGATTGCTTGACATGTAAATGTTTTCTGTCTTTTATCGCCTCATGGAGGTTATATCACTCTTTAACTGAGTGAAATATGATTAATATAGTCTCATTTAAAATACACAGAATGAGCAACAGAGCTGAGAAAAGATATTTTGATAGTCAATTAATCATTTTGTCAAATATTCTGTGTTTTCAGCTTCTCAAATGAGATAATTTGCTGCTTTTCTTTGTCATATATGACAGTAAACTGAGAATCTTTTTAAACATTTATAGACGATTAATCGAGAAAATAAGTTACAGAAATAATCTCGACCAGTAAAATGTTCTCTAAAAAAGGAAAATATCATCTAAATTCTTCTTCTATGAAAATGCGAGGTGCAGTTTTTATGTCTGGATCCCAAAATTTGAGAAATGATGTGTCTTGTGCATCGTTTTATTTACAAGCCTCCATGATGAACATTTGTTTGAAATAATAAACCTGCTGATGAGTCTCTGAGGTCACATAGACCGAGTCCTGAGTCACTGTAAAGACCTCTAGCAGACCTGCAGGTGATGTGAGCTGTCCTGTGTTTCACTACAGTCACACTGTACGTCTCTGATGTCACCATCTGACCCCTGTTTGACCCTGGAGGTCAATAACAGAAACCTAATATACACACAAGATGTCCAAACCTCAAACCCTGTTACATGTCAGCAGACTCTCTTTGCTGCTCTAAACCCAACAAACACTGATTAATATTGAAATACTGATCTTAAGGTCAAAAACAGAATCATTACATCGTCGTCATACATGTATCTGCATTTACTCGATAACTGTAATCGCGATAATAATAATAGTTTCCATGACAGTCTGCTGTGGTTTGTACACGTCTGTGACTCTTAATAGTAGATCATAAACAGTCATCATAATCTTAACTTGTCTCCACAGCTGATGTACGTCAACAATCATAATGACTCCATCATGATCGCTGTACAGTAACACGACCAACAAAACCAAGCGTCAACCTCCGGGGCAGTTCCTTGAATGGCCACTTTAGGCTCCAAAAGCGAGTCAATCCCCATAGACCTCCATGTTAAAATGTCCAACTTTACAGCAGAAATAAACATGTTTACAGCCTGGTACAAACAACGGTTTTGGTCTCTGTAGCTAATTTCCTCTTTCATGACAACTGTACGGAGGGTGAATTTTTTTATAACTCACCCGTTTAAATTTTATTAAGCCGTAAAGTTCTGCATAATGAAGGACATGGCTGTTTTGAGTGACAGCCGCTAGGTGGCTTGTTTCAGCCGTTCGGCCCGCCTCTTTGCCCATTTTTGATTGGCTGGGAGTTAGGCAGCGTCACGCACTGCCAAGATGGCGACAGCCGGAGCGGCTCACTTTGAGCTTCAAAACCGTTCTTCAGAAACCAACGGGTGACGTCATGGTAACTACGTCCATATTTTTATACAGTCTATGGTAAACAGGAGTCTTAAGTCTCTTAAATCTACAACATGTCACTGCTTCTGTCTGTTTAGTAAAATAAATAAATGAAAGAAGCACAGTTTGCATGTGTGTGTCATGGCTTTAAAACATCTTAAACACAAACAAACTGAAAATAATTTATTAATAATGATTATATTTACATGGCACTGTATATACTGTTATGTAAATGGTTTTGCTGTCTTCCTATCATAATAATAATTATGACTATTAGTATTAGAAGTAGTAGGAGCTGTAATGTGTGTAATGTGTTCAGTGATGAACCTACAGAGAATTATCAGTGACTCTGCAGCTCCTCTCGGCTTTACGGAGCTTTATAGTGAGTTTCAGCTCATTGTTTATCTGTCCGGCTGCAACTTTACTGTTCTGGTTCACTCTCAGCGTCTCATAGCGTCGTTTTCAGAGAAAAAGCTGTAAAAAGCCGCTGTACACTACCTGCTCAGCACCAAACAGACACAGTTAGCTGTAGACTAGCTGGTGAACATAGTGGAGCATTTAGCAGCTAAAGAGCCAGATATTTCCCTCAGGAGTTGGTAGAGAGTAAAAACAGAAGCTAAAAGAGAGTGAATATTGGACTTACATTCACCAGGTGGACAGAAACACGACTCCACATGAATGATAATGTTGCTCCGTAACTGCTGGATGTGGAAATAAACAACTGTTTGCTAACATGTTAGCCACAACTACTCTATAAGCTGATAATATGACAGAAGTCATGTTTAGAGACTATTCTGCTGAAAACAAGTGGACAAAAAACATCATTTCAAGCAGCTTTAACCAGATTGAAACTACAAAGGATCAAGAATAGAACCCTGAGGAACCCCACAAGTAATTATTGACATTATCAATGTGATGATCATGTTGTAACTGCTGGATGTGGAAATAAGCAACTGTTTGCTAACAAGTTCAACATATCAACTTAAAAGCTGATGATGTGTCAGAATTGTTCACTACTTGTTTCTGCTGAAAACAAGACGCAACACAACAACATATCTACCATGAAGCCTGAAAATGTAGAAGTTAGATTCTCATTAAGACTTCAGGAAGAACGGCGCCCTCTACCTGTTCTGTGATGTGTGTTCTGCAAATCAGCAGATTTGTGAATAAAACAGCAACTAGAGACCACTGAAGGCTGACACGCTGCTCACGTCTCATGTCTTCAATATGAAAATGATCATATTAAACTAAACCTTGAAACAGCTCTTTTCACGTCAAGATTGTTGAAAGACTTTAAAACATGAGAGGAAATAAATACTGTTTCTGACAACTTTCATTAATTCTGCATGTTGTTTTCCATCATTTCTTTTTCCTCCTTTTCTTATTTTGTCTTTTTTTTTCTTTTCTTCAGGACATCTTCTGACTGATACACACACACACACACACGCACACACACACACACAGATGAAGACTTCTTGTAAAGGCTTAGTTATCTCGTCAGACGCTACGACAGAAAGACACAACAATTTTGTGTCTGTGTTAAACCAACTAACAGTCTCTTTGTTTCACTTCTGCTGCTTTCAGCTTTTAGACTTAACCTTACATAGACATACTACACACACACACACACACACACACACACACACACACACACACACACACACACACACACAACTAATTTCAGCCTTAAGTTTCACTTCACCTGCTCCCGTCGCTACTGGCAACCGTGGATGCTTTGTTCGTTTAGTGCAACCCAATCCTTTGAGACAAAGAGCGGCTCTGTGGGATGTTTTACACACACACACACACACACACACACACACACACACACACACACACACACACACACAGCTAGCCAAGGTAACTCTGTGCTGGCTGGATAAGCAGTCCAGGACAATAACTCAGTTTAGTCTTTAACTGCCAGCTGACATCCAGACGCCTGCTGCAGACAAACAGACTCGTTTGCTCTGTTCGTTATAATTAAAGGTGTAACGTTGCAAACATTCACGGTTCAGTATGAACCTCGGTTTTAGGATCACGGTTGACGGTTGACGGTTATGCTGATTGACGATCGTTCAGAACTGATTCTTACGACGTGTTGTACGACCACAGCGGGCATCAAATGTGTTTATAGTCGTTCTGAACGGCTTCACTCAAAGTCGGAGTGAAAAGCAGACCGTCACAGAGAGAGGAGACGTGATATCCTTTAAATACGGGGATAACAGCACATATTTTAATAACAGTGTTGCACTCGGTCAGTTTCATGGGAGGATCGTCCAGCTCGGGTCTCTGGTTTGTCACTCAGACGGCAGTGACACTACATGAGTAACCAGGCTAACGTGGCTAAGCCGGCTAGCATCCTTTAAGTATGTAAGTACAGTGAGTGGATTATTAAACTGTTTTGACAGTAAATGTTTGGGTCACAGAGCACATGAATCGCGGAAAGGCCTAGTTTTTATCGGCCAAAGACGAAATTAAAGATTCTAATGGACTGATTTCAGATACTAAAACTACAGTCTTCACCGATGAGATATTACACTTCCATAAGCTGAAGGACTCAAATGCAGGGCTTCAAGAGACCACGATGTCCTGAGTTTAATGGGTCAAGCTTCAAAAACACTGAATCCTACACTTCCCAGAATGCAACGGGATAGGTAGCCCCCTCACTGCCTGGTAATTGCAGACGTCCACACCTGTTATAAATGTACTCTTATGACATCACTATGACATCACCAGGGTTTATACAGTTCATACAGCTGTTTTTACAGGCTGAGTTGCACAAACCACGAATGTTTAACATACTTCTAACATGAAAAGCCATTTGGTCACTCATTATTAGTTTTCACATAAATAAATGAATAAATAAGTAATTAATTTTGATATAAATGTGGTGTTGAACATAATCTGAGGTTTATAAATCTCCAGATGTGCATGAAAATATATATTTTTTTTTTGTTTGTTAATTAAACTCTTGTGCAAAACTGAAATATCTTTACAAACAAAGGCAGGATTTCAACTCACAATCTATAATCTAACAGCCAGCTGAGCCGTCGGGGCTTTCTGAGCTACATGAGTTCAGATATGGAGTTCAGATGAGGTCAGCGGCAACAACATGGACATAAATCCAACAGGACGAGATGACAGGTGATTTCTGGGAAGTGTAGTGCAGTAAATACGACAGCGAAGAGCAGCAAGAGGTAAAAACAAACACAAAAAACCTCCTGATTTATCCCTGAGAGAAGCCTCAGTAGTTCGTCGGTAAAGGAACTAAACTTTTTAATTTAGCCTCTGAACGGATTTGTACTAAACGTGAATAAGCCGCTAACCTTCATAATGAGCGCTAGCAGCAATGTCGAGGTAATTAACAGACAGGAAGTTGAAAGCTGAGCTAAAAGCTTCCACTGCAAAGAGCTCAGTCAGAGTGATGTGGTAATGTTTGGAAAACCTGGAGAGAGATGGAAACGCTGAATGAGTTTATGTAACGTAACAGTTTCTCTTTGTGTGTCTCACTCTCACACACACACACACACACACACACACTCCTAGGTCACTTTTGGGGACATTACATAGACGTATATTAATTTCCGGCAGACTCACCATAACACTAACCTTAACACTGACACTAAAATCAGCTTTTTACCAATTGAAGACACGGCTTTTGTCTCCTATTGGACAAACTGTACCCAATTAACTGGTCTTAAGTCTGAAATTTGGCCCTGAAAGTAGCCTCTGACAGACCCACACACACACACACACACACACACACACACACACACACACTCTCACACTCTCACACACTAACACACACACACACACACACACACACACACTCTCTCTCTCACACACACACACACACACACACACACACACACACACACGCATACACTAATTCTAGGATTAAAACTATTTACTGTACACACACTGCTTAACAAACACTGAGAGATGTTTCATACCCCTCTCATGTTCAAAATGGGCTAAATATAAACACCCAAAAAACAGGAACACACACACACACACACACACACACACACACACACACACACACACACACACACACACACACACACACTGTGTCCTTTAAACTGTTTCCAATAATACTGTCGGACACATCCTGCCTTTCTGTTACTGCTTGGTTGAAACAGCAGATTTACAATAGATCAGTGTGTGTGTGTGTGTGTGTGTGTGTGTGTGTGTGTGTGTGTGTGTGTGTGAGCTGCATTGCAGTGGGTGTGTTGTGGATACAGATTTAGATGTACCATTGTCTATAATGTTGCCGTGGCATTTGCCAAACGACGACAGTCTTTTTGCTCCCAGCAGCAGTGACGCACACAAGTCTAACTGAGCTTTCACACTCTCTCTCTCCGTCTGTGTGTGTGTGTGTGTGTGTGTGTGAGCTCCACACAAACACACACATTTAAATACCAAGAGTTGAAGTTTGTTTGTTTTAATCCTCATTTTTAATAAGATGATTTCATGTCAACACACTGATACAAAATTAAAAATCTCCAAAACAAGAATTTGACATTTTTTTTTATAATGAAGTTTCAGGTTTTGGATGATTGAAATTTCCCTCCATGGAGGAAACAAGCTGTTTTATCTTCAACAGAGTCACAGCAGTTAAATTAAATGGTCAAAAAGTTTAAAATTTAAAAGTCTACTACAGAAAATGTTCATCATTCTTCATGTTCATCAAAACATTGAACACAGAGAAACTCTCCCTGCAGTTTAATACTAGAAACTAATGTATTTAGACTTGTGTTGTTTTCAGTCAGACTCTTTCGGAGCCTTTGATTATTATGAATGAGGACAGATCACTACATGTAATTATATTATATTTCCTTCCATGCCGCCACTCTGCTCTCACAGCTATGAGAGCGGAGTTTCCGTCTCGAGTAAAAATGTGGTTTGATGGTACTTCACGATCAGATCTTATTAGCTTTATGTTTAGATTTAGGGTTAAACCCCACATGGTTAGGGTTAGTGGAAGATCACGGTTTGGGTTAAAACAGTAAAATGAGGTGAAAACGTCCTGTTTAACGGCACTAAAATGCCCGACGTGATGGTTAAAATGTCCCGATGTCAGGATAAAGGTTGCTCTCCTGCTGCTTGTGTAACTTTTTGCCCACAAACTATCAAGCTTTCCACCCAACCCGCCTCCTCATAACAAGCCAAGATCAACTCATAAACATCACTGACGTCATCTGAAACGCGTCACCTCCCCTTTCACTCAAACACAACGACATCAAATGACACACAAAAAAGATTCAAATGCGTTGCGTCGACACGCGAAATCGAACGTGTTATTCATTCGCCATTTGGAGAGACCAGACTGGCAACATGGATGCTCTTTTGGTGAATCACTGAGTGAGGCTGATGAGGAGGAGGAAGAGAGGGCAGGGATGGCAGCTGAATGTGTGTGTGTGTGTGTGTGTAATGTTGCTGGTCCGTCTGGCTGCTCTCCATCTTCCTGCTTAGGTGTTGATGAACATCTCAGTGTGGGTTCAGAGCAGACTTGGCTCTCACAAACCTCACTGACACTACAGCAGCACGCTAACAGGAAACCAAGGCAACATACTGTATCTGCTGTGTTACTGTGTTACTGTATTACTGACACAACAAAACGTTTGGCCTCTGATTGCTTCACAGTTTACATTCAATAAACACCAACAAAACCACCACATTTACATCAGTTACAGCTACATACTGTATTTACAGTTACATACAGTTTCCAGCTTTATATATTGCTAGGATCTATTTTCATAATGTGTTTTTAATTAGCCTTACTAATATAATTTAAAAACAAAAGTCGCTCTTCTACATGTTTTTATTCATATTTGAACTGTTTAACAGCTTGTAGAGTCGCTCAGCTCACGCCTTAAAACTGTTTGACTTGAATTCATATCAGAATTTCCCTTTAAAGTGACTTTAGCATCAGCAGTTTTAATTACAACCTATAACATTAGCGTTAGCTTGTTGTCGTTTGCTATTATTAGCAGGTAAATTATTGTGTTTATTACACTATTCATCTATTCATTTAGACTATTCATCTATTTATTACACTATTCATCTATTTACATATAACATTAATCTATTTATTACACAATTGATCTGTTTATTACACAATTAATTAATTTATTACACTATTCATCTCTTTGATTATATTATTAATCTATTTATTACACTATTAATCTATTCAATTCTACTATTAATCATTTATTACACTGTAAATCTATTTATTACACTATTAATTAATTTATTACACTATTCATCTATTTATTACACTATTATCTATTTATGACACTATTAATCATCTATTACACCATGAATCTATTAAATTGCACTATTAATCTATTTATGTCTTTAACCTTAAGATATTCATATTTCAGGATATGAAATATTAATGTTATGTTTGGGGATATAGAGCAGAATTTCATTTCTGTTTAATTTATATTTAAATTCTTTGACTCATTCAATTCATTTTAAATTCTAAGAAGATCTTCAGGGTTCCAACAATATGAAAAGTATAATTCAAGGTTACAGGGAATGTGTATTAAGTTCAGCACAAGACAGTTGGAAGTTTCTACTTAATGTAATGTTGCAGATATTAAAAATGTTCAGTATTATTTTTTCACCTTATAGCAGTGAGATACTGCTTCAATAAAGTTTTGAAACCAGGCAACACTGACTATACTGTATAATGTTACTGCTGATTAACATGCTGACTGAGATAATAGAAGAAAAACATGTTACTGTTCATACATGAATGAAATGATATCCGTCACGTCTGCAGCTACAAGCACTGATTCAGACTCTTCTACACAACGTTAGAAATGATAAAGTGTCCGGTGTGACCCGAGCTGTAAGTTGATAAACTCATTTCCCAACAGTGGTGACGGCTAGCTGGCGAGAGATATACACAACATTAATATTCAAGACATAAAACCATAAAATGCAACCGAGCAAAGCATTAAGAGCCCAGAAAAACTTCCAGCAGGCAGAAAGTAAAAATATTAAATCAGCCAACTTTCATTCAGCGAAATTAATAAAAAATGTAAAACTTGGCAACAAAAAAAAGAGAGAGAGAGAGAGAGAGAGAGAGAGAGAGAGAGAGAGAGAGAGGAAGTGTGAAGGAGGAACAGAGATCTAAAACTCTGAGAGACTGTAGAGGCAGTTTCTCTTTATCGCTGTGTCACCTACACACACACACACACACACACACACACACACACCTCTTCATTATATCCCACTTCATGCAGTTCAACAGCAGTCGGAGGTGCTGCTCTGTACTGTGTGTGTGTGTGTGTGTGTGTGTGTGTGTGTGTGTGTGTGTGTGTGTGTGTGTGTGTTCCTGCTGCAGCATCATCCTCCATAAAACAGCTTCCCTCAGCTGACTCTGCTCTGCTGAGGTCCTGACATCACCACCACTGCTGGCGTAAACTGTAAATATATTAAAGGAGCATTTCACCTATTTTTACACCCAAAAGATCAGTTCAGTCATCGTGAGCAGAACCGCTCGACCTGCGACAACAGTTTTTCAGTCTGCAAAGTCTGAGAAAATAACGCTGATGATGTTAGAAGAGTTACTTCAGCTTAAGACTTCAAATTTCTGCTTCTTAACTAAAATGTCACTCAGGAGCAGCTTGCAGACTACAACAAATACAAGTTATGACTGATAGACTGTAATCACCTCTCAGCAGCTGTTTAACAGCTGGACGTCACAATCTAAGAAGGTATCAGGAGTTAACTAATATCATATTTGTCAAATTTCCCTTAAAAAATAGAAACCTTTAAGTGATCTAATAAAAAAGAAATCCTGCATTACTGCATTGCTGTGGGCGAGTACCATGCAAAGAGCTGCATTGTGGGAAGTATTTTTGAGATTTACACATATAAGCGACTGAAAAAAAACAGGATAAACTCCAAAACAAACATCAAGATGTGCAGCGGATGCAGCTCTGCTTCTAAAATGTTCACACATTTGTTGCTGCGCATGTACAATCTGCACGGATATACATATTGGGTTACACATGGACACGGACAGATGATAAAATTTACATCATACACACGCAGAAGCAAAATGTATAATTTGGGTTTAAGTTTACTTCTTCCATTTTTACTATTTTTTTTTTACCCACAAAGTGTAGAACTGATTTTAAAAATTCTTTTAATTACCTATAAATTACTACACGGGCTGGGCGGGCCCCACTTCATATTTCTGAATGATTGTGTCCCCTGGCAGCACTGAGGTCTACTGATCAACGCTGTCTGGCTCCTCTGAAATCTAGGCTCAAAACCAAAGGTGACGGTGCTTTTCCAGTTGTGGCCCTCTGGAACCGTCTTCCTCTAGTTATAAAAAACGCTGAGTCAGTTTTAAGAAGCTGTTAAAAACTCACCTGTTTCATAAGCACTTTGTCCTGTAATGTGTGATTGCTCTCTGTGTAGTTTTATTGTTTTTTTATTTTGTTATTTCCTGTTTTTAACTTTCCATTTCTTCAGTTGTTTGCATTATAAAGCACCTGGTAACTCTGGTTTTCAAGGCACTTTATAAATAAAGTTTATTTACTTACCTTTTTAACTCTATTTAGTGCAGCTAACCTGCTGTGAAACCTCTTCACTGTTGAGTGCTGAGGGAGTTAATGTCCAGACTCTGCTGTGTAATAAACTGCAGAAACATAAATCCAAAGTACCAAACCCAGAATTAAATCATCTCATTCCTGCTGATGAACATCACCAGCATACTGTACCGTAGATGGATATGCAATGGTCTCCAGTCCCACGCAACCCTGAACAGGACAAACAGCTTCAGATAATGGAAGGAAGGATAATTAAACTATGATATAGTTGCAATTAAACTTATAGTCAAGAGGCCACAGGGTTTGTAGTGATCACTGTTATAACATCAGGCTGTTCTGTCGTCATCTGTGCCTCAGTCTTTGTCATAATCAGGTGTATAATTAACAGCAGCAGACCGCCGGCGGAGCAGCAGCTGACGAACACACTGATCTCTGCAGTCCAACACGCTGCCAGTCTCTGCTCTGCAACCAGTGGCCTAGTTTGACATTAGACACACTGCTGCATCTATTCATCCCCCCGGCATGGACTAATGCAGAGTGTGTGTGTGTATAGAGAGAGAGTGTGTGTGTGTGTGTGTGTGTGGCAGCGGGGGGATCCGCAGTCAATCTGTCTGCACGCCACATCACTGCAGCTGCCGCCACAATCGAAATTTACCTTCATCATTGTTTCCTCTTCACCATTAAAGACCATTAACAGCGTGAAATAAACAGGCTGCTTTAAACCTACAGGACTGTTTTTTTTTGTTCTAAATGTCTCCGACATGTTTGATATTTACAACCATGACTTTGTCACTCTGGAAATTAAAACTTCAGCACATGAAAGCTGAGAGTTTCTGCAACCTGAGTGTTTTATCTTTAAGTCATTAACTAACCACAGTGACATGAGGATCAAATAAATGCAATATTCCTTTTAACAGCGTTCCTCAAAAGCAGAAATATTAAAATGTTTCATAGAATTTCCTAAAACTCTGATTCATGTTAAACGGCTTCACCTTCATCACCAACATTTAGTGCTTATAAGCACCTCTCATGCTTTTCTGTCGGAGGCGTCGCCTGATAAAAGGCCGTGACGAACGAGGGGAGTTAATTCAGGCTGCGCTTATTTAAGATATAATCACCCAGAGATTAATAGCAGGCTGTTGGGCTGATCTACGGCTGCGATTAGAAGAGTTCAGAACAAAAGTAGAGCTGAACAATTCATCAAAATTTAATTGAAATCGTAACATGGCGGAAACAGCAGGAGGAGTAATATTTGTGTGTCAAAATACCATTTAAATTAAATATTGTCATGCTGTTAAAATCACACTGTAATCATTTTAATATGTTTTTCAGTGAAAATGAGACTAATGATGTATAAATTATAATTCCCTCTAATATCGCAAATCATATCGGTCAAAATAATCACGATTAGTCGGGATGCACGATATTGGATTTTTTGCTGATATCCGATATGCTGATATTTCCAACTCATTGATGCTGATACTGATATATGCACATATTTTTTTCCAGCTGGTTGAGGAGACCATTACGCATGCAAGCATAGATTGTACTAAGTATGATCAAGAAAGACAATATATGAAGGAAGAATTTATGAAGACTGGAGTTCAGGAGCTCAGCATTAAAACTTTAATGAACCTGCCAAGTTGGAGGAAAAGTAGAGTTTTCATTGAGTTCATTAGATTAATGTGTAGGATTAATCTCTGGTCTACACTCCCCGCCCCCCCCTCCCCCCAAACAGAGTGGTACATCCTGACAGCCGAGGTGTTTCCTATCTGTGCAGCCGAACACCGCAGCTCCTCGACGGACTGTTTCCCCCTGACGGTCCCGGTGTTTTCTCCGCAGGCTCCACTTCACTCAGCCGCCCGTCAGACCCGCTGCTTCCTCTCACTTTAACCTGAAACCAGTTGGTTGGATCCATATGGAGAGCCAGGGTTAACGTTAGCTGAGAGGTTAGCGGAGCGTTAGCTGCAGCATGACCGGAGGGAAGCACAGCCAGTTAGCCTCTGCTAGCCTCCCAGCTAGCGTTAGCCCCGGTTTGTTATTATTCAAGTTAAAGTGAGAAGAAGCAGCGGGTCTGACGGGCAAGCACCAGGACGCACAGGGACGCACCAGGACCGTCGGGGTGAAACAGTCCGTGGAGGGAAGCACAGTCAGGCGGCGGAGGAGAAGGCAACAAATCGGCCTCTCATTTTATTATTCAATATTTCATTTTAGAGCTTTTATCAGCCGATACTGATGACGTGCCGATAATATCGTGCATCCCTAACGATTTGATATTGTTTCAAAGTCATTCAGCCCTAAACTAAAGAGTCTGACTACAACTGTGTCGTAGAGAGAGACAGAGTGAAAGACTGAAAGGGAAGAGAAGAAAAAATGATGGAAGAAAAGTAAAACGAAGGGAAGAAAGATTTTTGATGACTTTAAGAATAATCTTGTCACACGTTGAACCTCTAAAGAGGAGATTTGTCCAACATGTATAATCTTGAGCTCTTTCTGAAGATGCTTTAAGTACATTCCTGCTGTTATTCTGCCTCCTCAGCAGGAAGTAGATCACACTCTATTATATAATCACCCACAATAATCAAAAGAAGACACATACACATCAGATCTAATCAGCTCTCTGGTCGCCGGGACTGTTCACATAATTTACAGCAAGAATCACAACACTGTGGGAATCAGACTTGTCATATTAATTCACCACGTTCATCACTTTCCTTTATCATCCTCTCATCTCTCGCTTTATAAAACAAGCTGGCCGCCATCATCATTTCTTGTGTTTTGCTTTTACATTTTAAACATTTACTTGTGTGCTTTTATCTGGCGTCGGCGTCGGCGTCGGCGTTTTGTCCGGTGCAGCTGTGACGAACCAGCTGTTTCTGATCAAAACTGTGAACTTTTAGGAGGAACAACAAAAGGAAATCTAAGGCTAAACACACGTTTCAGCAAGTTTTACTCCCGTAAATAATATAATGAGAGGACGTCTTGGGATAGACGGTTTTTAGTTTAAATCTGTGTGACACCTGCAGGTCATGTGAGAGCTGAGAGGACCTTCGTCTCTGGTTGATGGAGACGAACCAGCTTCACTCAGCAAACTGTAGGTTTTATAAAAGAGTTTTATGTCTTTATTAAAGAGGTGACAAGAGACTGTGGTGTCCTCAGTGGCCTTAACAGTTCATCTTCATCACATACTGACAGAGGAGAGGAGAGGAGGAGGAGAGGAGGAGGAGAGGAGAGGAGGAGGAGAGGAGGAGGAGAGGAAAAGGAAAGCAGAGAATAGGAGATGAGAGAGAAGAGAGATGAGGAGGGAAAGTAGAGGAGAGATGAAATAAGAGTGGAGGAAAATGAGGAAAGGAAAGAAATAAAAGAAAATGAGGGAGAGGAGAGCAGAAAGGAAAGGAAAGAAGAGTAGAGAGGGAGAAAAAGGAAGGAAAAGAAAGGAGAGATAGGCGATGGGAGAAGAAGGGAGGAGGGAAAGTAGAGAAGAGGAGAGATGAAATGAAGGTGGAGGAAAAGAAGGAAAGGAAAAGTGAGGTAAGGTCAGAAGAGGAGAAGAGATAAAACAAGGAAATGAAAGGAAGAAAGAAATGAAGGAGGGGAGTGGGCAGGAAAGGACAAAAATGAGAGATGAAAGGGAAAAAAGATGAGGAGTGGAAAGGAAAGGACAGAAGAGGAGTAGAGAGGGAGGAAAGGAAAGGAGAGATAGGAGATGGGAGAAGAGGGCAGGAGGGAAAGTAGAGAAGAGGAGAGATGAAATGAGGGTGGAGGAAAAGAAGGAAAGGACAGGAGAGGTGAGATGAGGTCAGGAGGGGAGAGGACACAAATAAGGAAAGAAAGAAATGAAGGAGAGGAGAACAGGAAGGAAAGGAAAGAGGAAAAGAAAAGGAAACAAGATGGCAGGAAAGGACAGAGGAGGCAAAGATAGAAGAGTAGATGTGATGGAGAGAAAGAAAAGGAAGAAGAGGAGCAGAAAGGAATGAGATGAAGGAAAGGAAATGAGTAGAGAAGAGAGGAAATGAAAGAAAAAGGAAAGGAAAGGAAATAAGAGGAGCAGATAGAATGACGGGAGAGAAAAGATGAAGGAGAGGAGAGAAAGGTAAAGAAATCGCAGGGGGAGAGAGGAAGAAACAGAGGAAATAAAAAGAAAGAGGAGGACTTGAACAGGGCCGAAGGAGAAAAGAGCAAACAGACTGAAGAAGAAGAAAAGAAAGAGATCTTTGATTCCGGCTCCGGAGTCTCTTCCAGCCTTTTACTCCGACATGAACACCGTCTCTTCCTAACATGATGGAGCCTTTGATGGGAAAACAACAACAACAACAACAACGACAGCAGCAGCAGCAGCAGCAGCAGCTTAACTGGAGAGAAGACAGAGAAGCGTCTCATCACAGGCCTGTTTATAGAGACACACCATGACACTGTCTCCAGTCATCTCTCCTCACTGTCCTCTGTCTTTCTCCTCACTCATTCATGCGGAACGCTCTCGGCCGGCCTTCAATAGAGCCATTTCTCATCCCTCCGTCCTCTCTCTTCCTCTTCCTCTCTTTCTGCTGTCAGGATGAGCCTCTCGGTCTCTCTCTGCCTCCCAAATCTCTCACATTTCACTCTATTTATTTATTCTTAAAACTGTCTCAGTATCTGTCTCTCTCTTTGCGACTCTCGCTCCTCTTCTTCCTCCTTTTTTTTTTTCTTCCAGCAGATTCTCAGCTCCAACCATGAAAGATTAGACGGGTTACATAAGGTTCCCGTCCTCATATCTCTCAGCAGCTTTCTCTCTCACTATGCTGCACTCACCATCTTTGTTTCTCACAGTCGGATTTATTCCGCTGCTCTCTTCTTCTTCTTCTTCTTCTTCTTCTTCTTCTTGTGTCTCTCTCTCTCTGGAGGATAGAGCCATTTGTTTTGTAGTGTTACAGCAGGTTAAGTAGTGAGCTCTCAGCTCAAGCTTAACTCACTGCTTCTTTTTTTGTGCTGAAACGTCTGGGCTGCTCTTTAAAGCTGTAATCTGTCAGATTTCTGTGAGATTTTTTCAGTGTAAATAAAAATATGGAGCTGCGTCGCTACAAATAGAGATTACATACTGTAGATTCTCACAATTTGATTAAATTAAATGATTATTAGGGGAAAATCTTCACTGTTGACAGGTTGTAAAGAATCAAACAGCAGCAGGAACAGGATTAACGGGTGGAAGATCTTTTATTTCTGGGTTGTCAGTTTCCAAAGTTCCTTCTTGCTGTTGTTTGGTTCGTGCTGTAAATGTGCAATTTTTCTAACATCAGCAGTTCATGAACGCTTCCCGCTCACAGTCAGTTCAGTAGCAAAGTAGAGACGCAGGTTCCAGAGGCGGCGAGGAAACAAGAGAAGCCGGAATTTATCGAATTTACCTAAAATTGAACTAGAAACTGAAAGTGACATGAAGCTCAAGGTTCAAGGTGTCTTTCATGCTTAAAGGGCCTGAACTGTTTGTTGGACGGTTGCATCGCTTCATTCCCCACAACGTCAGATTAGGATGGTGGGTGTCCGACTATTTCTGTAATGTTCAGGAACCGACGATCCGACATTTAAATCCACTTCATGCCATGAGAAAGAAGCCACGGTTCTCTCTGTAGCTCTCTTCTTTTCATTCTTCATACAATTATTTTTGTCACTTTTCATGTGAACAACTTCCAGGAGAGACTGTCTGAAAATAACGGCCGTTATCCCCGAATTTTACAGTTATAACATCTCCTTCCTGTCTGCGACCTTTCACTCCGCCTTCTAGTGCAGCCAGTCGGAACAAATGAGGCCTCTCAACTATTATCCAGTCATTTCACTGGGCTCTGCGTTCGTCCAATGATCATCTTATCTGAAGAATATTTAAACCACCATCTATGTCGCATCATTGCTTCACCACCAGTGTCAAGGCCTCGTCTGTGGCTCTCCTGGGGGGGGGGTCTCTGATTGAGTTCCATCCCTATTTATCCATTTAATTAACTGAGTCAACACCAAAGACTGTCAGATAAAACTTTTGAATTCATGTCAACTTGTGTCTGATTGAACTAAACACTTTTGGGTTTCCTATCGGCTGTGGCTCAGGAGGTAGAGCGGGTCGTCCACTAATCGGGAGATCGGTGGTTCGATTCCCGGCTCCTCCAGTCCGCATGCCGAAGTGTCCTTGGGCACCCTAAATTGCTCCTGATGGCTGTACCATCAGTGTGTGAATGGTTAGATTTCCTCTGATAGGCTGGTTGGGACCTTGCATGGTAGCCCCTGTACCCATTCAGCCTGAATGTGTGTGAATGGGTGAATGTGATTTGTATTGTAAAAGCTCTTTGAGTGGTCAGAAGACTAGAAAGGCGCTATACAAGTACAGTCCATTTACCATTTATGTCGTGCAAACTACTTCTGATCGAGCATAAACTGACCCTATTTATTCACATTCATTCAGATTTTTTCTTTCGCACTTCTGGCTAAACTTTTAACTTCCAACAATCAGCCAATCATCTCGCTGCTGTTAAACTTTCATATCTGTTGTTTTCTCTACTGCTGTCAGCTGTTCTTCCAGTGTCAATGCGACCCCATTCTCCACCAGTTTAATCAGAACCAGCGGTCCAATGCGTCCATCCAGCTAGTTCATTGAGAAACCAGTTCCACATCACATCAGTCCAGATCTTCAGCCAGGCCTGTTCCTCACTGTTTCACCATCACCAACATCTAGACTCCATCATCCTGTACGCTCTGATCGCCAAAAACTCCTCACAAGACTCCCAATGTACCAGTTATATTAATTTCTTAGAAACTCTTTTGGCCCTTTTTCATCAGGTTTCTAATGAGTGTAATCTTTATCTCATCTTCTATTAGTGAGAGTTTGGAAGTTGTAGTTGTCTTCCTTCTTCTAGTTTCTTCATCTGCATAGTTGCCATGTTTTTTTTACTGATGATTCAACCAGGAGGGTTTGTTTTATGTCCATCCAAGTCTCAGAAACGCTCCAACTATCAGACACCAGCTATGAGAAAATGAACTGGACTTTAATTCCACTTCGGTATTGTTTTCCTTAGAATGAGAACCAAGCCAGAGGCACACCGATGACTAATGACTGCACTTATAGTTGAAGAGGAGACACTCATCATCCTCCACCTGCTCACTCTGTACAGTCAGTCACTCCGGCTAAAAAAAATGCCTTAAATGTAAATAGTATCATATCCTACAGCTGCTGCTTCAAGATCTGTTTCCCTTCCTGTTTTTTCTACTGTTATCAGTGAATCAATAAAGACAGAAATGAATAGAGTTTTTCTCTCTGCTGCTGCTGCTCTCTCTGTTCTACTGGGAGCGTAATAAGGCAGGAGTAAACTGGGTTATGTGGGCAGCGGTGTTACATAACCACAGTCTTTATCACAACAATCTGAGCTGATAAAAGGTTATTAACATGGAAATTACATGTGAAAATGATGTTCACGTATGTCCATTTACAAGAGAGACAGATGAAGAATGAGTGACCTCTTTAAGGTTTCAGTGAATCACATGTGTCGTCATATATGAGCAGCTGGCGTGCAGCGTTACATAACCAGCTTTGATTATTACTAATTAGCATAAATGGTAACTTAATTTAACATGAAATATCTCAGATGGGAGGACGCCTGCAGTGAATGTAGCCGGTAGACTTTTTCTCTTCTGCTTCAAACGGCTGGACATTAATATTTTGTATTCACTGGTCTTGAAAAACGTCTGTTAGATGGAGTTATGCTGCTCCGAGATGCATGTAGGCGAACATGCACGCAAGTCGCTCAGATATGTTCATGTGGATGTTTCTTTTATACTTTTATCTCCGTCTGGAACCCGCCTCCTGACAGGACTTAAATCTGGGGCTTTATCGATAAACTTGTCAGTTATTTTCTTGATTAATTCATCAGTTGTTTGGTCAATAAAATGTCAGAGAATGTCGATCACTGACCAACAGTCACAACCCAAACATATTCAGTTTACTCTCATATAGGACTAAAGAAACTATATTCACATTCGGGGCGGCGGAGACATTTTTTCTTAAAAAATGAATCAAAACAATTAATTGATTATCAAAATAGTGGGCGATTCATTTTCTGTTGATTGACTAATCAATTAATTGACTAATCATTGAAACTCTAGTTGAATCAAACAATAAACCTTGTCAGCACAGTGACAGAGACGTTTACATGTATCTTCAGAGAAGAATAATTCAAGCTTTGGTGAGATAAATGAGAAAATGCAATAAAATCAATGTTGTTTCTTCACTTTTTAAATTGTACTTCTGATGTTTGTCAAGTTGAGAAGACAGAAAGAGGAGAGAGCAGTAACTGATTCACTTCTTCCAAATGTTGACAGGAATTAAAGTATAAATTAGTGGCAGTTCTTGTAAGGAACTACGAGACATTTGGAGACATAGCTCACTAATGCTATTGTGTTGTTGTACCACTGAACCTTGCTATAAAGATGTAATTATCTGAATATAAAGCCTCGCTAAAGATTTGGCAAACCACTGACGTCTTGCTGTGTGAGTTACACATGTGAACAAGGAAACATTACAAACATCTTTAGCTTGACTTTTCACTCTTCCAGTAACAACCTGTAACTAACAGCGTCAACGCAACATAAACCAAGAAAAACAACAAAAAAAACGCCTATAACGTCTCTCCACACACACAATGGGAAAGCTTTCATTCAACAGGGTGTGATCATTAAACCACTCAGAGGTCATAAGGTATCCAGGTTCACAGAGGGCAGTCATACACTTCAGATTAAAACTCATCTCATGACTTGCCATAGGAATCCATATATTTATATATATATATATGTGTGTATCTCTATGTGTGTGTGCAAGTCTTTACCTTAAGAAAATGATTTTCAGAGGTTTTAATAATCGAACATCACTGGAACATAACCTGTTGTTAGTAAGAACTCTGTTTGTGATTGTATGAGTCCTTTAATAAGCACACTGAGCCTGGTGTGTTGGAGTTTGTTGGCTCTCATGTGCTTTTGTAATCCCTCTCTCCACTTGCCCCCCCCCCCCTCTTTCTGTCTGCCTCCCAGTGTTGGAGCTGCAGATAGGATCTTATGGAGCATGAGAGACCACTGCCAGGACATAAAATCCACTATAGCACTAGAAGTTCCCTGAAACACTCATGAGGACGTTTCCAACCATGAATGAAATTAATAAAGTCCTTGTAATTGTTCTACAGCATCATTCATGTGAACCACAGTGGTTTCAGTGTAAAAAAAAAAAAAAATAGGCAAATGAATTCTCTCACAGATGGAAGATGAAACTGCAGTAATCATTCCCCCTGTTACCCATCAGCTTTTGAATAGATGAACATTTAGCTGGTAAACATACAACAGTATTTTATTTTGCTCTTGCATGCATCCTAGTTATACAACTAGCTCCATAGCATACACAACCCTGAAGGTGAGGAGGCTTGAATACTAAAGAGACCCTAATAATAATCCCTAAAAAAGAAACATATATTGTTCCTGGTTATACCTCAGCACAGTTAAGAAGTGAGCTGGCAATGAAAAATAAGGCAATAAAACAGGTCTTAGAGTCTTGCTGTGAAGCCAGAGGATCATCAAAGTTATTATAATTCATCCTTAGAGGGACATGAACGTGTTTACCAAATTTAACGGCAGTCCATCCAAAGGTTGTTGAGACATTTCAGTCAAAAGCGTAAATGTGAACCTCATGGTGACGCTAAAATCAAAGTACAAAAATCAAAGTTATTAGGAAACATCCATCCGTGTAATTGTCCCCACACTGGATGTTTATCATTCACAGAAAACCTGTTGTGTCTTGTTTATGTTCTTGTTCAGCACCAGTGAACACAACAGCTGTGAGCGTGATGTCAAAGCTTCGGGTCCGTCCTGTAGGTCCTGTGGGCCGCCGCCGCTGCTTCAGCCCTGAATGTAATGAGCTGAGTCCTGCATATTTCTGTTCCTGACATACTGGTATTTCAATGCAACAGCAGAGTGGAACTTAACGTGGAGCATCGGAGGGGGGAGGAATATGTTGCTGCACATAGACAGAAGACGCAAACACTACAACGCTGAGCTCTCCAAAATCACAAATCAACTTTCATGTATTTTGTTTCCTCTACTTCTCTCTAATATTTTGCATCTATTACATAATATGACTCAGCCAGGTCTGACGTGTGTTAGATTAATGTCTGAATCATACCAATAATGTGGTTGAGGTGTCACTGAATGTATCCAGGATGTTGCAGAACAATGAGTGCATCTTTAAGAGAGTGATGTGCACATTTACACACATGGCAACTGGTAAGTTCATTAACACCCCAACAGGATGATAAATAATGTTCTGTGTTCTGCTTCACGTCTACACAGGTCAGCTGTTACACACAGTTTTCCAGTTTATACAGAGGAATTGTTGGTAATAAAGCAGCTCTTCTGGATGAAGCAAGAGCTCCGTCACAGCTGTCGGGATATTTTTATTTTAAAAGTCCAAGATAAGCATATCATTACACACAAAATGGAATATCAGCGTTTTATCTTTGTTCTGGGACTGGAGTTGCAGGTGTGAACTTTTCAGCAGCTCAGATAAACCTGGACCTCTTTCCTACGGATCCATTTAAAGGATCAGTTCATTCCTTTTTTCTCCAATCCCTCTAGTAGTTTCTCTCCATTCAGAAAGTTTTAGTTTTATTTATCGAGGTGGAGAACTGTCTCTGAGATTGTTGCGTCCATCTCAACACTGTGGTTCCTCAACAAACTTAATTGTTAATTAGGTTGATTTTCTACCCAAAATACAATGACTACGAATAACTTAGTGCACCCCCACCACCATCCCACCCCATATCCACTTGGTTTTCCAATGTCTGATTGAAGATTTCACCCTTGGATACATCGTCTGGGAACCATGAACATTTCTGCAAGATTTTGTGGCAAACCATCAAGTAGACGTTGAGATATTTCACGAGACAAGTGAAAACTTTGACCTGCTGGTGGCGCTGGAGGAAAAGTCAGAGATTCATCCACTGGGGAACATGAATGTCTATAAAGGATTTCATGGCAATCTATCCAATAGTTGTTGAAACATGTCAATCTGGACCAAAGGGGCAGACCGACAGACAGAACAACCGACAGAACAACCGACCATCCCTAAAGCCAAGATTAGCATGGCTAAAACTGATATTACTATAAAAAACAAAACTAATTCAGCCTCATGTTTCAAACTATTTTTCACCTGAAATGAATCTAATCAACAGATCGTTTGTGTTCAGCTGCAGGATCTTTGCTGCTTTTTTGATTTTTTTTTCTATTTTGACCACATTTAAACCACGACCAAATAGTGAACACCAATCTGCTCCATCGTTACAGCATTCACAGGTCATAAAATACATGAGATGGAGTATAAATGTCTGCAATCAGTGACACGTAGAATCCCTGACAGCGAGAAATCGTGAGAAAATCAAGATTTCTGCTTTTTAAACATGGCAGTTCCCGTGGTTTACACAGTTGTGGCTGATATTTGAATGAAACAGGTGTGAGATTGGTGGATCAGATAGAAAAACTGACTCCAGACCAGACTGAATATGTCACTGACTAGGATGAATATTTCTCTGTACAGTGTTTTAAGTGTCTGAAATCACAAAACAGTTTTTGAAAACACAAACAGAATCCTCCCTTTACTGTTTCCTCTCCTTTTTAAATAGCAGCAGCAACAACAATAAAACCAGGAAGTGACGTTTCTACCAAGTCTGATGTTTTACAGTCCAACAACCTCAAGAATGAACCAAAGCAGCCTGTTAGAAAGTCATGAAGGGGCAGAACCGACGCCGTCAATTCTGATGTTATTGTCTTTGCAGCTCAACAATAGACGTATGACACAAACAGCCAAGAAAAACAGAGCCGCTGGGTTTTTTTTACTCATGAGACACCAAAACAAAGAGCTTCAGAAGGAGCCGGAGCCTCATAGAGACTCTTTAATTACAGGACACTGGTCTGTAACAAACTGGTGAGTAAGAAAGAACTGTCACTGGTGAGTAAGAAATCCCCGCAGGAAGTCTGCACAGTAAACAAACATGTCGTATTAACTTTACATACAGACAGAGGAGAGCTAGCAAACTAACGACGCCGTGATTCAGAAGATGTTCATGTTGTAATTAAACAAATGAGTGAAAATCTGGTTCATCTTATCTGTACACTTTCTATTATTTTCCCCATTAAAACATCTTTATTTGAGGATTATTTTATGATTAATTAAATGATTTTCACTCGATAAAATGACACGATTATGTACAAAAGCTATCACAAGTTAGCAGAGTTTAAACCTTTAAATCGCTGAATGTGATGAGAAGCCAAAACAGAATGAAATCAGAGATGTTTGCTATTTTTAACTGACAAATGGTGAGCTGATTATCGAAAACGTATTAATTTTTAAGCCATTTTCTGTCAAATAAATTATAAATAATTATAATAAATCTAATCATTTTATAGTTTTGCTGTTTTTTTTTCACCCAAAGTCACAAAACATATTTTTTGTGCAACGTTAATATCTTGAACCCACAAAATAAATCATATTTCTCGACATGAGGGACTCTGTGTGATCACATGACAAGTCACTGTTAATCCTGCATCAAACCTCTCTGATGTATTAACAATGAAACTTCTTTCCGTTTTGTCTTTAAAGCAGCCGTGTTAAGTGGAATGAATAAGCCTGCAGGTCATTGTTGACCTGCTGTGACATTCTTCAGCAGGAGGGAAAACACACTCTGACACAGTGTGTGGAAAAAAAAAAACCACACACACACACACACACACACACACACTCTAAAGCCATTAACTGCAGCGTGTTGAGAGAGAAACTGCAAGGACCGATGACCTAAATTAACCCACAAAGGAAAAAGTTCATTAAAGTGACTCCTCTGAGTGTCAGAAACACAGAACGGAAACAAACTGCTGCACGTTTTCAATGATATGAGATCAGTGAAATCCAAGACGCCAACTCGAACAACCTGACGCTGTAAAGCACAAAGAACTACAACAACCATGAGCCACTTCACCTGTGATCCCGACTGTGCTCCTTTCAGTTGCTTATTAAATGAAATACTAATCAATAACCATCATCAGATAAATAAACAGCAACACTGCAGCAGCCCAAAAGACCAAAGATGTTCAACACACAAGCACAAGTCGTAGTTTGAGAGGCTGCGTTTAAAGGAGGGAAGAGAACATTATAAAACACAACAACAATAAGCAACTACAGGAAATAAAATATTGTATCTGTCTCAGCTCAAAACTTCGTCAAGATTTCAGTCACTTTTGTGGGCAAGCATATATTAGATTTCAGATGTGATATTCAGTAGCTGAAAATGAAAAGAAACTGTAGAAAAATGTTTCTGAACACCAGAATCTGCATCAGTTGATGAGATCTTAGAAAGCTGCACTCAATTCTGACCCTTTTCCACCTCTCTCTTCTCCTTAAAGGCATCTTTAATATACACATTTTGAAATTAAACATCACCTGTTCATTTGTTACTTGTAACATTAACAGCGGAGTTCAGGCTCAAAATATGGACTACAAAAATGAATGTGAGCAAATCTCATATAAGAAGTTTGCCGCCTCTGTTGGCACATTTCTAGTTTGTATTTAGGAAAGTGATCAGTGAAAAGATTCCTGCTGTGTGTGTGTGTGTGAATCCCAACATGCAAAATCCACAAGAGTTTCGTTATGAGACGCGTTCACAGACACAGACGGCTGCAGCTGCTGCTGTCGTCACTTTAAGTCGCCCCCGTTCAGGATGTGAGTGCTGTTTGTTTATAGGCGGGTGGGTGAAGTGCAAGTGGAAACAAAGACGGCGTGTTTCACAAGACGCTCCGCGGAGAGGAAACACCTTTTTAACCTCGCAGGGTCAAAGGTTACTCTGACCTCTCTGCCTTTTACGTCCACTGTTGTGAGTGTTTGTGTGTGTTTGTGGAGCCAATAAGTCAATGCTGGTTTGTCTGACAGGAGGGAGAGGTGGACAAAGTGTGTTTTTGTTCTTTCTACTGCTGGCTGTGATTAAAATAAAAATAAAGAATGAATTAATTCCCCTCAAGTGTTTATTATCTTCCTAAATTTCTGCTGCATTAAACATAAGAATGTGTATAGAAAGGATGAATAAAACAGATTTAACTGCACAACCTTCTAGTTGAGTGGCTGGTTTTCTCATCCAGAGCAGGTTACAATTATAAGCTTCAACTCTCAGACTGTCAACATAACAAGCAGTAACAAGGTCAAAGGTCAAAGCCACAGCCCCCCTTTCTGTGGCCATGAGACACAAGCACAAGGTTTTCAGCTTCAAGTAGTAATTTACTCCCATCATCCATCAAACGCAGATCCAACTTTTTACCCCTTTGAGGTTTTTAATCTGGCCCGTGCAAACTACATTTTCTTTCGGGGACAATAAATGTCGCGTGTCACGCTGTGCAGATAATAACAAGCGGAGCATGTTAACGGTGAAGTGAAACGCACAGATTTCAGTGCTGTAAAACTGCAACAGAAGCAGAAGCGAAGAGCCGAGCGGGGCTGGGCTCGCAACCAAAACCACCGAAACCAACCGCCGACCGAAACCATCGCTGCTATAAAAACCTTAAAGGGTCGCACACACACACACTGGCACAGATGCAGATAATAACACACCAGCTACAGCACACAATAAGCACATTGTAAGTACATGATAGTTATTATAATAAGAGCAACATTAGTGCGGTTAGTGATGTTATTTATGCTGCATAGAGAGAGAGAGAGATGAGGACTCACGCGTTGCAGTAGGGTTTCTTGTCATAACCTTTGTAGTTCTTCATGTTCAGGGTCATCTTGCAAACCTCGCAGTGGAAACATCCTTTATGCCAGTTCTGGAGACAACACACACACACACACACACACACACACACACACACACACACACAACAACACACACATGCACAGAGAGTTACATATCAATATTGATTTTAAATGAGTCAGTTTAGGTTTCTGAAAAACTACTTTTGGACTCGTTTTACAGCTTTGTTTGTTTTGTCGACGTCCCTGCTGCTCAGCGCTTCTCAGAAACCACCTGTCAATCAAGCAGCGTGGGCGGGACTCTTCTGTTGACGCAGTGTGACAGCGAGTGTTAAATATATATATTTTTCTTTAATTGTTTAGATCAAAATAAGACAAACCGCTAAATTTACATAAGTGAGCTCACCACCAAACATTTGCTCGTTCTATATCGGGTTCAGATAGACCTCCATCTGTCCTCTATTAGGATTATTCAAATCCTCAAAGACTGAATCAGTACTAAACTATGTGTCTGAGATGTTAACGTGGTCATATGTCTTCTTCGTTAATCCTGCACTTATCTGCAATGACTGAGCATGATGTTGTCAAATGCAAAGCGTGTTGGTAGCTGTACCACTACGGAAATATTACTTCCTGTCAGCCAATGGTGTCTTTACAATATAAAAGTCAGTTAGCAGACTCTTGAAATTTTCTGTTGTTGTCATCGGAGGCGCCCGATTCATTTCAGCAGTGTGTGTGTTTGTGTGTGTAGCGGTAGATAAACCAGAGACTCTCACTTAACTCTTGCAGAATAACTATAGTTTGCTTGCACCACAGGGTGGCAGCCCAGATAGCTAAATCGCTGTGGCCCAGATCCGGCCCACACACGACACTTTCAGGACTTTCGTCCGGCCCACATATGGCGTGGAATGACAGCACTTGGGCGGTACGCTCCTGTTTCCCAGATCTGGGCCACAAGCAAGCTGTATGTCAACCAAGAACAAACCAGATAAACCAGAACTGGCCCACATCCAGAATACACATACCCGAGAGCATCTTTACCAAAAAAGGCCCACATCTGATTTGGGATATTTGGGCCATGTTTGCTACTTCAGGCTCACATCCATTTTGTCCGGGCCAGAAGAAGGCCAGCGGTAGTGTGGAAGTGGCCCAACCAGTGCTTGTGTGATTAGATACAAGGTTTTTTGTTCAATTACCCAAAAATACAAGTTTACAGGACAGTAACACTTCTGCAGCTGAGTAACAGGAAGCAGACAATATGAATGTTAACGTTGTCCTTGTGTTATAAGCAGCTGTGCCCTAAATCCATATTTAATGATAAATCAGAAAAAAAACATTTCCTACTGCTTCACCTTCACAAGTGATGCTGTTGTGAAAATGTCATTCATAGCCTACAGTAGCCTAAATAAGGCACCTCCATCGCCTTTACTCAAAAGGAAATGCTTTGGACCTGTCAGTTCAATGTGATATCATGAATTAACCAATTCACGCTAACGTCCAAAACGTGTGTGCTGACTGGCTGGTTGCCTGCACATGATGAATAGGTTCCACCTATGGACGTAACAGTCCAATTAAGAAACAGTCATTTCACTTAGAAAATATTCTACCTGTTTTATGTTTGCCAGCTTTAAACGTCTTGTTAAGTGTTGACATATAGCATTTTTGGGGATACAGTGATTCATGACTTAAAAACAAAGTGGGAGGGGGGTAAAGTGGGGCAATGGCCCAGTGGACCCTCTACTTCCAGCACCCTTGGTTGTCATTATTATATCATTGTTGCACAGAAACGCAGTTTAAGTGGAGATTTGATTTGAACTCATAACTGTGAAGGAATTTGACAAAAATTAACGCAGTTTTGACATCAGCTGTGATGGATTCCACGACAAGTTTCAAGAGTAAATCAGTTTTTTATAGTCTGAAAACAAATGGAAATCAATGGATTCCTGGTAGATAGTAGAAAGAGAAAGAAACAACCCACATCACTAAAACACATTAACATTGTTTGCAAAATAGTTAACTGTGATGTAAAGGGGCTAAACATGTTGAAACAATCGTATGGTCCTTCACGCCATGACCAAAACTGCTTAGTTTCTAAAGGTCAACCAATTACTCATAATTATCCCGTCAAGACTGCAGTGAAGGAAGGTAATTTTCATATAATTCCTGTCAACAATACATGCAGTAATCTACACCTCAGACGTTGTTTCACAAAGTTTTAAAAGATCTTGTTGATGCACTTTACTTTTCTCTGTGGGCTGAACGGATATCGGTCCGATACTGACTCAAGTAGCTGGATCGGGTATCGGTGACAATGGGTTGATCTGTTATTGGATACCATTATTTCAATAAATAACAATTCAATAAATTTATATCTATGTATTCATTTGTTACACTTTGATTTACAAAGTTAGGAAAGCAATGTTTAAGTCAAGCCTGATGTTGAACACTGGTATTGGATCTGTACTCGGTAACGGCCAATACCCAAAGGCCAGGTATCGGTATTGGTATCGGTATTGGTATCAGTATTGGTATCAGTATTGGTATCGGTATTGGTATCAGGACTGTAAGAATCAGATCGGTGCATCTAGAATCGGTAACGTCAAGGCAGCATCAGATGCTTTGTAGTCAGAAAACTGTCGCTGCATCCTTCTGCTCATTGCACTTAATAATGTCAAAACTGTACACGTAGCTAAAAAACTGTGGGTCTGCACACTTTTAAAGGGGTCAAACACCACTTATAACCTTTGAAGACCTCTATTGGCCAATAATAGGAAGTGAAACTGCTCTGATCAAACATTTCTCCTCCCACACAATTCTCTCCTGAGCTTTGATGGCCTGTAATTGACCCACAAAAAGCCTAATTTCCACAGCTGATCCACGAGGAATGTTCAGTGACATACTAACATATCACTGAGCTGAAACTTGGAAAAATAATTGATATCGGCTTTTATTATTGCTTGATATTAAGCTTTTAAGCCTTTGTAGATGTAAATGTAAAAGAAGTGACATCCAGTCTTGCAAAAGGCTTTATTAGACGGGCCTTTGAAAGGGACAGCAGGGAAGTCTGAAGTCCTTGGATGGCGAAATGATTTCTTTCTTTCTCTCTCCCTCACACTCTCTTTCTCACTTTCTCCGTTCTTTGTTTCTTTGCCAGCCTCGTCCTCTTTAAATCACTGCCTCTAACACTGGTTTTGTCCTCAGTGTCTCTTCAGACTAGTCATGTCAGGTTTAACAGGACAGAAGTATGATCTTATTGGTCATTTTGTATAAACTGGATCCGCTTGATTTTAAAAGATTCACCTTTTTCCACAATCAACAAACAGTATATGTGCTACAGCTCCTTCTGGAATGGCAGTCTTATTATGAAGGGTGTGGGCTAATATCATGTGCAGTGCCTACATGCTGTTGTGTCATCTGATGCTTCATAGGACAGACAGGGAATGCATGAGACTGCTGAGGATAAATTAATAATTTATCATCATTATGCAAGAGACTATTACAGAAGTGTTGCCAAGCAAACGCAAAAATCAACATTTACTTTTGTACATTGACATCAAAGAGGCTAAGATGGTTTTTACCTATAATAACCTCGTAGTTACTATTTTTGTGGTGCTCAATGGTGTGTCAATGTTTATTTTACTTTTTAAACCTATGGAGGTAGCACTATAACAGTTTTATTTAGGGAGTTTTACCCTTTCTGTGATAGTCCCACAGTATAAAACAGAATTGAATACTATTACGATAGAGGATGATAGTGTCAGACCTGACAGCAATATGCATTTTTTGTGTATAATTGTGTATAATAGAGGCATTACTGATAGGCTGATATCAGAATATTAAAGCACTATTAATGGTGACAACAAAAAAAGATGAGATGTGCTACAGTAAACATCCAAACCTCTTATCCTTAGTACAGTAGCTATTGCAATAGTCTTGGGGTGAGTATTCGTGACTATAGGTTTGTATATTGTCATTAAGGATTGAATATTTTTGGGTTGTTTGACAGTTGGTCCGCCCAAGAGAAGGCGTTATTTTTAGTCAGACTGTTGGCTACAGGCTCTACTGTCAACACATCAGCTTTGAATAACCAACGACATGAAATCTACCTGGGAGACATTTACAAAGAGAAATATAACATATATAACTAAGACAAACCTCCACCAATCAGTCTCTTGGGTAAACACGTTTGGAGGGCAAAGGAGGGAATTAGGGTACAATTTCTTTAATATGCTGTTTTTCCATCTGGGTGATTGGACTGTGGATTAAAAGATCATATAAAGTCAACAGTAAACATATGCTATGTACTGTATATCTAAATATATGTGTACAATTACTGTCTATGTTCTGTTTTGTTTTTTTCAGCTTGCTTTCTATTTGGGGGAGGGGAGGGGAGGTATTTACTTCGTTGTTGGGTTTGTTTATTAGAGTTTACGTGGAGTTTATATTCTTATATTCTTTGTATGACAATAACATTAAAAAATATAAGAATTAAAAGGGTCACAAATTATAATTCCTTTCATGTAGCAACAAAAAAGTTGATCAGATAGATAGATCGATAGATAGATAGATAGATAGATGAGGACCACAATAGAACACAATAGTCTTTTAACTTTATGGTGTTATCCTCGACATTTTAAATGAATATGTATTTGTCACAGTGTATGACATTTTCTATATTATTTCTATATTATATACAGCTTTATCATAGTCCCAGTGCTATAACTCAAAAACGATCCTTAAAAAAGTTGTTATTATATGTGTATTTTTGTATATTGACTGTGTCCTCTGACAGGTTTGGGCAGATATTTCAGGCTGAAGAGCTGACTGACACAAGTTTATAAGCTACCTGCGTCTCTAACAACTTCGCATCTTGAGATCCTCCTCCAGCTTTCACTGCGCTAATTTGAAGGTTTAATGAATGAACTTCCGTGACTCTGAGTTGTTTTTTTTTTTAATTAAATAATTTGTCCACAAACAAAATGCTCACCTTGTCCAGGCAGCTGACTTTCTCCGTCGGGTAGACGATCTTCCCACAGCGGGCACACTGAGGGTTCATCCTCCAAACCTCCTCTGTGCTCTCCAACGGCTAAATCCCTCCGGTTATATGTCCACAGATCACCCAAAGGTCCCGCCGAGCCACCCTTCAACCTGCGACGCGGTAAACAAAGTCAAAAAAGCTGAAAGTCGTAGAGAGAGACGGCTGCTCTGCACCTCCACTCAGCGGCTCACCGACCGGTCTGAGCGCTGGATGCTGCGGGGGGACCGATCACTCCATCTGCGACAAGCTAGCGGGAGTTACCACCGAAAACACCGGAAACTACCGCGGAACACCCGGAAATAGCTTTATGTTACCGTCAGAGTAAAAGCTTAGGTAGGTAGGTAGGTAGGTAGATAGATAGATAGATAGATAGATAGATAGATAGATAGATAGATAGATAGATAGATAGATAGATAGATAGATAGATAGATAGATAGATATTGGTTGGTTGGTTGGTAAGTAGACCAGGTAGACAAGTATTTTATTAATCCCCATTTTATGTATGTATCTATTTTTATTCGTATTTTATTTAATTTTCTCTCAATTTCTTATTGAAATTTGTATGTATGTACTTCACGTTGATAAATAATAAAATTCTACTTAATTAAAAGTATAGAAGTTTTACCAGCTAAATTTACTTAAAGTCAAAGTATCACTTTGACTTTAGTACCTTAAGTAGGATTTTATATGCAGGATTTTTACTTGTAATGGAGTATTTTTACATTATGGTATTGATACTTTTACTTAAGTAAATGATCTGAGTACTTCCTCCACCACTGCAGGTCACAGAATTTGACGGGTCACCAAATACGGTGTAACACCAGTTTACGCGGCAAGGAGAGCCACAAGTAGAGACCAGTAGGTATTTTAACGTTTTTTTTTCTCCATATTTTTGGGAAAATGAGACTGTTTGAATCTACTGAAATGCGGATGGACAGTGGAATGGTGAATTATTTATGCTACAAGACTGATCTGAGATGATTCACCGATGTTTTAATTCTTTTTTTCAGCTGTGAAAGTCGGCAAAGTTCGCGAAGAAGCAACAAACTGCCATTTGACAACTAGCTAGCTACCTTCAAGCCTACAGTTGGTGAGTATTGATGCTAAACAGGTAAGTTAGTTTACCTTTGGTGAACCAATAACTAAGTGTAACTTTACGTGGAAAAGGTGAGTCTGCAGTCAAATGTTATATCAGCTTGTTTGCACCTGCAGCATTTATAAAATCTGAGCTAACTACATTTAGCTAAGTTAACTATAAATCACCCTTTAGGAAAGCAAACAGTTAACATTAAAATGTCCTACATGTCTGAAATCCAGTTATTACAAATGTTCAACTTTAGTTGTTACATTCAAATCCTTAATATGTTAATTCAAACAATAATAATCTCCACATTAGAGCTGAACCAATACTTGGTTTTTGAGACCCATATCAACATTTGAGTTGAACAAAATATTATATGATACATCAACTTATATTAATTCTCTCTGACTGTATGTAATGACCCTGTTTCTAAATTAATTCAAACATATAAAGTACATACTGCAATTTCTTGTTTTTATCAACAATTATCAGTGGGCCGATTCTTCTCCACATTATACAGTAGGTAAGGACATCTGACAGCAATTGTCAGTTACACATATATAACACAAAATCCAAAACCAGTATTTAGCATAGAGCATCCTAAGTAGTAGACAAAAATTACACAGAGCCATGTAATAGCTGACAGCTTCCTTCTGCACTGATAATTCCTTTACATTCATTTATAACACCTCACCTGGCACATGATTTGCATGTTTTTTTTCCTGCGTGTATTATTTATATTGTTATGTTTATTGTGACAGCTGCATTATTGGCTGTGTTTTGTGATTGTCTCTCTTTTTTGTGAAATTGGTGTTTTAAACTGAGGCGTCTCATCATGTTTCACTTATTGACAGTAAAGACTTTGACAGTAGGACACCAACCACTCAGTTTTACCAATAACAAGCAAATAGTTCCCCCTGCTGACAGATAGAGGTATAAAATCAACCAACTACAGTTCTTCAACTGAAATATAAGTGTGTTGATTGTTCTTAAAGCCTCTGGAAATTTGGCTTGAAATAAAAATGCATATATGATATCAAAGTTGAGTGTCTAGTTAAGCATCCACAAAAATCTGAGTGAAAATAAATTTTCATAAATATCTGAAAACCTAGTTAAAAAAACAGCTCATTTTGCTGTTTAGACCATTTCTCAAGACTGTGTAGGTGTGGAAGATCACGTTTTGATTGACCACGGGAGCATGATTCATGCTTTGTCAGCTCGGTCCACAAGACAACAAGCAAACAATTTTTAAAATGCTTGTTTTCTGAATAGAGTTCAGATTGAACAGGGCCATGCTAACATTGTAGCTGCTCCATCTACACTGAAAATAATGTCATATAAATTAGGTATACATACGGCAGCAACATTAGGCTATTGTTTATACACATTAGGGGTGTCACGATTCTCTGAATCCACAATTTGATTTGACTTTCAATTTAAACTTTTTTTTTCAGCACTGAAAGCTATGCGATTGTTAGAATATTGAGTCTTGATTTGTAAAGATCAACAGATCATTGGTTTGACAATGCCCTGACAACTGTCATTTACACTGATTGATTGACTGATTTTATTTGACAGTTTCTTTAAACACACCAGCTCTGCCATGGCATTGAGTTTTTATATTAAAAGAAAAGTTGGGTTTTTTTTTTAATGTACCACACTGGGGCCATATGGTCAAATTTAAATAATTTATTTAAAATGTAATAACAATAACATATTTCACCAGTCACTTGGAAACAATCTCTTAAACACAAAAACAAACACAAGAGCTACTAAATGGCAGAAGGATACTTTACAACAACAACTTGAGTTTCCTCACCTGCAAATACCACCAGGGTTAATCCTGGTGGCTTTCTGGTGAGGAAACTAAGTTTAAGTCTTGTTTCACTTTTTAGACAGTCCCTGCGCTCTCGTCTCACAGCTGGCTGCACATAGAGACTGTTGAAAATTAGGTTGTAGCTTGTTGTATACCTTACTACGGAAGGAGAGAGGTGTCGTTTGTGTTTTTAACACAGTTTCGCTTATAAGTAATTGAACCAGTTCGAATCTGTCAATATATTTCCAACTTTACCAAAGTGTGAAGCATAGCTTACAAACTAGGGATGTCAGTTTTGATTAATTTTGTTTTCGACAGACCGTCACCCATTAACTGATAACTAACCAGTTAATTTTTAAGAAAAGTGTGATGTAGCTTTCGTGCGTGAGAGCTGTTCAGTAGTTGGTGGTCAGAGCTAATGTTAGCTTGACTTTTAGCTTATCCCTCTTCTCCTCAAAGTGTTTTTCATTGCGTTTAGTCACAATAGCTCTCAATTGCGTAGCATACTCGGGCTTGAGGTACAAATATAAATAATAATTGCGAATATAAGGCAACCCTGGTTAAAAGACAACCCCTCCCCTTTTCCAACAGCTGTTTTTTGGAAAAAATAATGTTAATGTTACTTTTTGAATACATCTTACATTATAGTATAATTACATACTCACACACTGTACTGCCAGGCTGTTTGAAGTTGTCAGAAATGATTTTCTCAGGCTGTTAGCATTTATAAGACTGCCTGTTTGTCATTTTAGCTCCTTATCATCTGTGACAGTGGTATTTGGCAGCTTGACATATTCCACTCCTGAAGAGGAGACGTTGGAAGACACTTTGAACTCGTTTTCACTCGTCATGAATTTATGTCCTCTGTTGCAGAAAAACACGTTACACGAGCCTTCATAAACTCCTTCCTGCAGGTTAAACTGGACTAACCAAACACTTTCAGAGCTGACTGACTCAAGCACACTCACTACAAACAGACTTTAGCCTAGCAATATTAATACTACAAACAACCCATAATGCAACACTCCGTGTAGAAGTTGGTTTTACAACGGTACTTTATCCATTCAAAAAGAATAGCTGATGTTGTGAACAAGCTGTTAGCGGAGTGTGTATGCAAATTAAGCTATAGACTGACGTGTAACCAGTCAGAAATATTCTCGGAGGTTAAACGATTAATGGTTAACCATTGATATCCCTACTACAAACTGTAGTTTTTCTGTCAACGACGCGTTCGTTGTTTACACAACCCACAGGGAAGGCAAAATGTTGCCACACCGGTGACTTCAGGGAAACAGGAGGATTTTCCAGTTCTGTTGTTTCTCCATCATCTCCAACTCCAGTAGCGGCCATGGTGTCTCAAAAAGTGTTGCAGCTGCAGGCCACTGGTAAGCTACGCTGTGTTGTTTTTTTTCCTTTGGACACGTGGAAAGAAGAAAAAATACTGGGACAACTGTCGATCCTGCATTTGATTTTGAAGGTGAAACTCTATGAATCAAATTGTTAAATGGTCTCGTAGGCTGATCAGCGAGTCACAGTTTAACCCAGCGTCCCTGTACACCAGACAGTTACAACAAATAACCAGCTTGATTTTAAATGACGACTCCCACCCTTTGCACAATGAATTTCAGCTTCTTCCCTCTGGATGGAGGTTTATAGTCCCAAGGTGTAGAACAGAGCGGTATAAAAATATACTATATCGCCAAATCCCTTGTTAGCTACTTGCCTTCAAGAACGCTGCAATCATCTGCTGCTGGTTTATTGGAGGTTCCCAGCAACAGCCGGAACCTGAAACTGAAACTGTCACACAGCACAGTAAAAACAGCTCCTTATTTGGTCATCTATACATGCGTGCCTTATTGGTTAATTCCTCTCTCTTGCCTTATTTATATGTAATGTAATGTTATATGTTTTTGTGATGTATGATCTTTACCTATTTTTTTGCTTTTGTTTTTAAGCACATTGAGTTTACGTCTGTCATATGAAATGTGCTATATAAATAAACTTGACTTGCCTTCTTCCTAATGTAACTACACTGGCTTTGTTGTTTAACTGCTTGTCTTGTGAAGGCAGTTCCTGCTTTCTTTGTGAGCAGACAAACAACAGCTCATTCCTTGAGCGTGCAGAGTGTAGAGTTGTGGAGTTTCCTCTCTTCCTCTCAGAAATACTTTGTTCTAATAATAGATTCTAATAATACAGAATAATAATTCTAATAAAACACTTCTCAAAAACAAGCTACATAGCATATTGGTGTTCTTTAAAGAGGTTATATATACACACTCATCTTTGTTTGAAAGTACAAGTTAAACATAAGATCATTTGTTGTACAAAATCACATAATTTGTTGTTTAAAATCATAATTTTCACAGTTCTCTTTAACTTTTAACAGCTTATGTAAGTCTGTCTAGAATACATCCTTTAGCTGTGTACTGTGTTTCTCTCTCTGCAGGAGGGAAGTAACAAAGTAAACTGCACTTGCAGTTTTGAGGTAGCACTTAAAAAGGATTACTAAAAAGGATTACTTCATGACTACTGTCACTTTTGATACTTTAAAGATCTGGTATCATGGCCTTTTTTGGACTCATTTTTATAAATACTGATACTATTTCAACATATCTGGCATTTTATTCACCAAATGTTTAGATTTCTATAAATCCATCTTTCCTTACAGCCCAGATTCCCTTCTGTCCTCCAGCAGGCTGATTTGAAGCTATTTACAAAAATCAGCATTATTAATGAGCACCTACTCCGATTGGCTGGAGGTGTGGCCCCCACCTTCAACACCAGCCATTCAGAATATGATCTAATGAGTAATGCAAGTTGCTTTGCACAGCATCTCAACATGGAAAATGGCTGCTGGTGGATATGTAAGACAGTATGTAGCAATCTATTAACCAGAGTCTGATCCTGAATGACGGGGAAGAACCTGCTGTTGCACAGTTGAGACTCAACAGGATGTTTCAGAAGGTTAAGATCGTGTCAAAGCTTCCCCGCAAAGTAGCCGGAGGTTGCTAGCTTAGCTTTAGTACACTTCCACTGTCCTGCTTTGCTCATCATGCGGCTGAAATTCAACAACAGAAGTTACGTACACACTCAGCGTAGCGCTGGTGGTGGCTGCATCATGATAACGCTTCCTGCATATTTGATTCTTTGTTCTTCTCAGAGTGACAGTAATGAGTTTGGAAAAGCTAGTTGAATTTTACAGAAGTGAAGACATCAATGTTGACAAGAAACCTGCAGATTGTTTGTCTGCAAGTTAACATAGCGAAGAATTCAGTATTGGTTAATACCTGTTGACATTTAATTTAATAAGCTATAAAAATTCTAAGACCTGATAATTAAATTGACACACTGTAAATGTCCCATAGATGGCACGTCTTTGAACTTTTTTGTGTTGTAATGAAACACTATAACAGACTCGATCAGTTCTCTCAGTGGTTCCTTTCAGGGGTCTATTACGGAAGATTTATCAAACTCTCACTCTGAATTCTGAGTTGATGAAGCTGAGATGGGAAACTGAGTTTTGGTCCAAGAACAGCTGATCAGTGTGTGTTCAATCAACTCTGTGAATGTTCACTCTGAGTTAAGCACTTGAGTAGTGAAAGAAATAAGCCATCATTAACGGACCTCTGATCTTACAATTCACCATGACATCAGGTAAATAAAAGGCAGAGCCTCCATAATAATCCAGTGGGCGTAGAATGTATATAAATGTGTGTGCACAGACTGTGAACATTTATCTTAAAAAAGATAGCAGTTAACAAAGTTTTATTCAGTGTTGTCCATTAATTCATCATTTACCAGACTTGAATTTCCTTAATGGATGATAAATTGATGGAATCTTACTGTGTATTAGGCTATAGCCAACATTACATATTTTTTACATAGAAGTATTCAGGTTTCATCTGATCCAGTCAAAACAGGGGGCAGCAACTGAAGATGAAAAATACAATGGAAAGTTAAAAAGATATAGAGAGATAACAGATAATAGATGTTACACAGAGACATGATTTCAAGCTCACAGTCTGCACCAGTAATAATGAGTTTGGAGATTTGCAGTTGTAAAGGTGTCGAGGTTCAGAGTAAATGTTTAGAAGTCTATGTGGATCTTGGCTCAACACCATTCAATGACAATACTTCAACAGATGCAAATAAATGTTGTTAATTTAAACAGTCCCTGAAATGCTGTTAAATCTGCAGTCTGGAACTTTTACATATGAATAAACATCCGTTACATTCAAGCCCTTACCAAACGCGTTCACACAATGCTGATTAAGCCTATCACGGCCAGGTAAATCTCTCTGTATTTCACTGTATACAGAGTTTTTAAATCTGGTGTTGGGTTTGACATTCCCACGCTGGCCAGTTGAATGCATACTGCAAATGCTTTATGGGCAGAGCTGGTGCACGACAGACTTCCACTAGCTGTGCTGGTTCCGGTTAGCTCTCTGCTAACTTGAATGGGGATAAAATAATTTAATCGTGCGGCTCTTCTAGACTTTCCAAATGTTATCGGAACAAATGGATTAAATTCTGATAGTGAAACGTGTGATTTTGCAGGGGTTGTCTGATGCTCAAAACAATTTATCCACCGTTTTATAGCCGTAACAGTGGCAACGGAGTAGGCTACGGCAGAGCCTATGATGTAATCATGTCAACAGTGTTTTTGTATTACTCTCACTGCCAGAATGGGGAGACAAAAGTCCCACACTCCCGCACAGAGTCAGTTACCGTATTAACTCACCCAGAGTTTAAGTTACCTCTCTTTCTAACAAACTCAGAGTTTTCACTAAACTCACTTTCTGGAATAAACCCCAGGTTTTGGACTCGTGAGCTAAAGTCTCTTAAACTTTTTCAAGTCATTAACACTACAGATGTAATTCCGCCTCCAACCACAATTTGGGTTGCAATGGCAGAGTGTTGCTGTCTGTATTTACGCTCGTTCACGGGCAGAAGAAGAAGCAAATCAATGTTTTAGAGGCAATGTTGTGTATGAGGTATTTTTCAGCCATTCGGCCCGCCTCTTTGCCCATTTTTGATTGGCTGGGAGTTAGGCACGTACTGCCAAGATGGTGACGGCCGGAGCAACTTTCTTCATTTATTAGAAAGATTTTTCTTTTCATGATCTGTTATTTCCTTGTTAACTGTTAGGGATAAAATTAAAGTCAGGGAGAGTTTGTCTGTCAGCAAGAAACACATTTTAAACACATTTATATTTTATATCATTTGTCATCATTTCCATTCTCCACTTCGGTATGAAACTGCAGTGATGTTGTGATGTATCAGAGCAGTCTGATTGGCCTTCCATGAAGCCTTCTCTAGTGTATCTTCGCTCATAGCTCCTCAGAGATTGCTCCACGCTCCTTGGAGGAGAAATAAGGCCATATTCAGACCAAATCAGGTGTTGCAGAGCACTGCCGCAGGGTTGAGCAGAGGTGTGTGGAGGTGTAGGCGTGTTTATTTGTGCTCTAGAATGTAACAGCTGTGAAACAATCAGAAAATAACATTTTATTGATCATTTTATCTTGCTACCACTGCTTTTTCTCTCGTCTTTTTTAAACATGAGTTGATGAGTCATTATCAAATGAAGAGAAACATCCTCCCCTCCTCCTAGTGACGGCTTTGTACTCCCTCATGGCAGGGTTTTACAGCGCTTATCAGTCTGATCTCAGGCTGTAATTGGCCACCGCAGCCTCCAGCCGCAGCCAAAAGTTGACTCTGGAGCAACTTTCTCGCCACAGGCTGCTGCGGCCCAACCCCCCACAGCCTAAATGCACTAACCTCATTTAAATGAATGGGAGGACTGGCATTTTCGCCGCACCACCTGATTTGGTCTGAATACAGCTTAAGATACCTGGGACAGCCTTCAAAATGGTGGACCAGAACAACTTCCGGTTCAAGCGAGGAGCGAGGAGCGAAGAAATATCAAATAGAGGCTGCATCTGAAACTCCATGCTATTTAGTGTGCTAAAACAGTATGTGACATTTTTTAGTATGTCTGAAACCTTAATATGAAACCAATAGTACGTGAAGTGCACACTATTTCGTTCTATTTCTGGGGAAATGTTACAGTATGCAAGCACTGGACACTATGCCAGTATAAATATCCCACAATGCAATGCAGTAGTGACAACAACAACAATAACATAACAGAATAAGTCAATAACACTTCAATTCAAGTAAGGTTTCACTTTGCTAGGTTTAATATATTTCTTATCGATTTTATTTGATCGAGTCATGATTATGCAAATTCAGATATGGCGGTTGGTCCGTCAACTTGCCATGCTGTATCCATCATGCACCGCAAGGCCTCTTGCCCTACATAGAAAATGGATGGGATCTATTGACGTGACGTCAATGGATTCGGTGTGTCTGCACCATCAAGCTTCTTGTCTCTCACTCCGCCCCTCAGCTCAGCTTAACAAATTAAGGCCAAATGCAAAAGAAAAACAGTTACTAACAACACAACTTTACAAATTTACATCTATTCAATACAAAGATGAGATAAAGTACTAACATTTCGACCAAAACCCATTTTAATTTAACCTGTTGAAGCCAAAAGAGATACACACACACACACACACACACACACACGATCAGGGGATCTCTTGTAAGTGGCAGTATTGAAACAGAAAGTGTTTAGTATGTTCGTTCAGACTCCATTTTGAGATGACGGAGCAGAGCAGATAAAAAACTGACGTCTGAGCAGGGTGAGTGTTAATAAAACATTCTTATTTTACCTAGTCAGTCAGTTTCCTTCCTGAGGACTGTAGACTTCTGTGTATATAAAGAAAGGAAGGAAAACAGGGAGATACTAACTTGTTTGTGTGTGTTACTTCCTCTTTTCTCTGTTTTCTCTACCTACCATTACTGTCGTATTAGCTTCAGAAGAATGTTATGCAGGCAGGAACCTTTACATTGTGCTCATTGTGCTTTGTCTGGGGGACAATAATAGAATGTGAAAACCAAAGGGATGTGTGGAGAAGTAAACTCTGATCATATCTTAACTCAGTTTTAAAGGTTTATCAGACTCCTGCAGTACTGCATGGAAGATTTAAAATATCTAAATGAAAACAAATCAAAGAAATAAATTCAATGAAATACAGTAAATGTTGTTATATGTACTTCCCTAAAATTATGTATGTACTTACTGTGTCCTAATGAAAAGAAAATCAATGGCAAAAGTCTTTTCTGTTTAATTTCTTTCTAATCAAATCACCATTTTAATTTGAAAGAAGCTGCCCTGCACCTTCACATGAAAACTAATAGCAGTGCTGTATTCAGTGTTGGCAGGTCTATGCTGCTTTCTGCTGGACAACAGTGAAACACCTTAAACCTCTTCACTTGTTTTCTGTGTTGTGATTTGATTTTAATGTGCTGTAATTTATGTCCCAATGAAAAATAACTCATTCAGTTTAATGAAACTCAAAAAGGTCATTCATTGTCCTATTAATATGTTTAATTATGATAGTTATTACAGAAAATTACTAACACTGTTAATACCTACCTAAAAAGAAAATACTCATTATAATGTTTATTGTGGTAGCAGAGTTTAAAATATGTTTAAAGCCAAAGAGAACTTCCTGTGACATTTGAACAGACTTGTCTTGAATCTTGCATTCTGAGTTCACAGTCGGGGTTAATGGTTTACTTGTGCTGTTAGTATAACTGTTACTATTATATCACTGTTAGTACTACCAGTATTAATGCTGCTGTTAGTGGTATTAGTATCACTGCAACTGCTGTTACTGCCAGTATTATTCTTACTGCTACTCTTAATATTACTACAAAACTGGGGCTACACAAAACGGTACCACAGTGTGCATTGTAGTACTGCAGTGTAGAGATACCAGTATGAGTTCTAGACTTGAACATTGCTTACTTCTTACTCTACTGTAATCGGTGGATTTACAGTGAATGTCAAACCGTACCCTGGTAGCCCACTGGTAAAAATACATGCCCCATAATCTCAACATCTGTGGTTCAAATCCACCTTTATTGCGTGTCACCCCTCATTTGTCTCTCTCCTCTTCCTGTCATCTGTCCACTGTCACTATAATAAACGCTTAAAAAGCACCCAGAAAATATTTTTAAAAAAGGTCAAACCATGGTAGACTCACAGTGAACTCTGATTCTCTGGAACTATCATCCGATCAGTCCGACTGCACATTTTGATACGAGGAAACTTCCTCAGTTATGAGGAAACAGCAGCCTGCACACACACAGGGCTGATTAACAGAGTTTAGCCGACTGTAACAGGGACTGATGAAGTAGAAGTTTCAATCATTTAACAATGATACTTGGAGTTCTAATTGAAGCAGGTCTTTCCACTGAGATGAATAATAATTTATTTTACAGACATCATCACAACACGAGAGAGCTGCTGCACTGATGGACATAAGATAAGACGGGAATACGTAGAGTAAGTTCATCTCTGTTTCTGAAAATGCTCACATCTGACATGATCATTTATTACATGTCTGAGAAATTATTATCAAAATGTTTATTTCTTTTTATCGTTATTCTGGACAGACAGTAATTTAAATGTGGCTGTATGAGCAGGGAAAGAACAGCGTAAGAGTGCAAAACACATGATTATAGAAATGTTGTAGTTCAGATTCAGTTATCTGCAAAGTGCCATGATGACAAAGGAGATGGTTTATATGTTTCATTGAGTTGAGAGGAAAGTCTTCTTTCTGTGAGTGAATGAAAACCATGTGTAATTATTAAACTGGAGGTGATTTTCTCATTAGTTATTGTTACTTTACTGTACTTGAGGGCAATTTTGAGTCAGTATTTTTCTCCTACTTTATACTTTTAGTCCAATACATTTCTTAGGTGAATATTGAACTCTGTACTGCACTAAATGTATCTGACAGCTGGAGTAAATACTGACTTTATAAGACTTTACCTACAAATCTGATCATAAAATTATTAATAAAATAGATTTATTTAGATGAAAATAGAGTACAAAATAGTCCACATTATCTCCATATGATCAGCTACGTGTTTATTTATCAGCTATAATACAATATATAACTGACATAATGAGCACTTTTGCTTTTGATACTTAAAGTATGTTTTGCTGATAATATTTCTGTACTTCAGTAAGATTTTGTATGCAGGACTATTACTTGTGATGGAGTACTTTACACTATTGCTTTTACTTTGGTAAAAGGACCTGAATACTTCCTCCTCGCTGGTTGAAAGACTTTTTATTGTTCATTGTTAATCAGTTATTTATAGTAGAGATCACAGTATGGAGACTGTTAGTGTTTTGTTCTGTGGTGTGTGTTGTTATTTTTGGCTCTGAACTCTTAAACCCTGAAAACTTGGTGTAAGTATTTCACTATAACATAAAGTGTTTATGATCAATCAGAAACAATCAAGGTAAAAGTTTGGAAAAATACATTCTCAAACTGTCAGGACGGTGTGGTTGTGGTTTGACCAGATTTGATTGACAGGGACCTGGCAACATGAACAAACAACCTGACCATTGTCATCACATGTTGATTCAAATACTGCTTAATCCTGATTGGTGGACAGAAACACGTGACCCCATATTCATAGTGTGTACAGTGTTTTTTGTTGTTTGGTATTTAAACATGTTTGTGAAAGTACCTTAAAAGTAAGATATCACCTGTAATGATGAAGGCCTTTAGGTGGGTTCAGCATCAGTAGTCTTGTAGAGGGGAACCGTGTCAAAATATGCAGTAAATATATACAGATTAATACATATCAAAATCCACTGGTGTGTGTGTGTATATATATATATATATATATATATATATAGTGTGCAAAGGGGGAACCTGAGGTAGGATATCCTAGACTAACAGACTAACATCAGGCTTGCAAACTGTCATAGAGTACTAAAGACCTACTAAAGAGGTGCCTCTATTTGTCCTATGATAGGTGCAAAATGGTTAACCAGAGAGCAGCAGTGTCAAGAATAAGACAAAGCACAAGGAACCAATAAAGAAAAAAGAACAGTGAACTGATAAAGAAAAAGTATAATAATAAGAAACTGAGATAAATCACACTGCAGAGAATACCATTTGACAAAATAAAAGTTTTCAAAAATCACAAAAAGGAGCAAATGTCCATTTCCTTACATCCAAAATGTAAGGAAGAAGTGACAAATTATGAGTCATGTAACATTGTCTATGGGAAATGGGGGTTTTTACTCCAGGAACCAGCACCCAACGTAGCAACTCCCAGTTCACAACTCTATTAGCTTGACTATTCACACTGCTTTTAAAGAAAGTAAGCAGGTCCTAATTTATCAGGTGAAGTTGTGACTGGTTTCTTTATGCTATAACTCGTATGTGTGTATGAGACTGTTTATTTCTGTTCTCTCAGTACAGGATGTGAGACTTGTACAGACTTGTTTCAAAAGAACTCTGTCCTGAGCTCACAATCAGTGTTTCTGGTGTACCTCTCAGACTGACTGAAGTCCAGAGGATGAGTGATTGTGTGGAGGAAGGAGAAGACAGATCAGTCTGAAGAATCTGTCTATCAGTCTATGAAGAAAAACCTGCAAACACAATCTAAGATATCACATCACATTACATTTCATTTATTTGGTAGACTCCATAGAAACTAGAGTGTAATTCCCCTCAAACATCAACAAAGAACATGTTCAGTACTACAATACAGGGCTTGTAGCATTAGTAGTTAGAAACAAAAGGCCCAGTTCTGACAAAAACACCTAAACTGTGTTTCTTATTTGCACAACAGAAAAGGTGTTGAGTTCTTAAAAATCTTCATATAATCATCAAAATCACAGACTAAATGGACCTTGTGGTGAGATTGATTTGTCAACTTTTGTATAAGATTTAACTTTTATTCTCAACATTTAAGCCAAAAAATGTAAATTTTAACACGTACATTTCCATGACAACTGAGAAAACTCGATCCAGTAGAAAGCATCAGAACAGCTTCTGAGTAGACTTGTGGTGAGACGTTTTAACTGAAGATCCTCTTGAGTTTCTCTGACACTTAAATGACTGCAGCCAAACTGGGATTGTTGTCAAACCAGTCAGATCCAGTAGAAAGAATGAGTTTATACTGGCAGACAGACAGAAACACAACTGTTCTCTTATCAATGTTCTCTGATTTTACCAGACAGTCAAGATGACGAAGAAGGACCTCCTTGACATTCTGGAAGATTTAGGAGACGATGAATTTGAAAACTTCAAGTGGCACCTGAATGATGAAAAGGTGGGCGACATCCCACCCATCAAAGAGATCAAGCTGTCAAAGGCGAAGATGCGGGATGTGGTGGATCTGATGGTGCAGAAATATACATTTCCTGGAGCTGTGGACGTGTTCAAGAGTATTTTAAAGAAGATCAGCAGGAATGACCTTGTGGGGAAGTTACCGAACATCAGCTCAGGAGCAGAAGGTCAGTCACAGGAAGAGACAAACATGACATCACATCCAGACAGCAGCTCTGTGAGGAGAAACAGTCCAGACAATAAGTATTTGGACAGTTACATGTTTTTTTATTCTTCAGGCTCTGTGCTTCAGCACATTCAATTTAAAATAAAATAACTGATACCACATTAAAGTAGTAGTTTTAATTTGAGTAGTTTTACTTCAACATACATAGAACAGTGTGGGAGATAAAGACATTTTAACACATAGGGTCTAAATTACAGGGTTTAAATGTAATGGTACAGATACACATGAAGTCAGACTACATGATCATACGACACAGACGTAACTAAGCAAACCAATGCCCACAATAACTCCGGTGGTATCTCTCCCACTAACCAACAGACACTGGCGGCTCTGAGAAATACAGTACATCCTGGAGGCTGGTTTCACACCGAGGGTAATTCGGGGGGTTGTCATTGGACTATTGAAATTTTGTGGGTCTAACTGTGGAAAACATGAATGAACTCTTGCCAGGTGGGCACTGACGTAATTCTGGCAGGTGGCCCTACAAAGTAATCGTTATTAGTTAATTTGCAGAGATCCAACATTCCCTCCATGAATAAACACTTGACCTGCTGTATATGAAGTGTCATGAGATAACTTTTGTTGTGATTTGGTGGTATATAAATAAATTGACTTCGCAGGCAACAATAGTACTGCAAAGAAACAGGATGAGATTGCTTTGTTGACAGTCAAACCAAAACTGCATGATAGCATTGCAAAAAAAGTTGGTCGTGGCTCTACTCTGAACAGCAAAATGCAACTTTTTAGTAGGACTGTAACTGAAATAAAGTGATGTCACTTTGAATAACCGTTGGGACCTTTGAGATTCTTTGACAATACCAAAAATATATGACATTGTAACAACTCAGAACGCAAAAGCACGACCTCAGAGACAGGAGCAGAGTCCAATATTCTTTAATCAGTCCAAAAAAAAACAAGCAGGGGTCACAAACCAGGCAGACAACTCCAAGGGACTAGGCAAATCTCACGACCGGGAAACAGGCAGGATCTCAGGTAACAGGCGAGCGGACAGATAGATAAAGAAATGCTGGAAAGCTAGGCAAACACACTAGACAATCTGGCAAGGAGCATGTGAATGTGGACCGGTATATATAAGGAGTGACTGATGAGCCTAATGGGATCCAGGTGAGGAGATGGGTGGGGAAACTCAGGTGAGGGGAATGAGGTGATTGCAGGACAGGTGTGGGTGTGGCAGGATCTGCAATGACAGGAGAGTTAGAGATCAAGCAGGTGAACAACATGAAAAATCATCATGTTCATCATATCTTTGTTCAGTATTTGTCAACAGGATAAAACACAATAAAGCCCAAGAGCTTATTTCCATTTTGGTCCTTTGGATTCAACGTGCTTCATAGATCTTTAAATCAAATCAAAATAGTCATCCCATATGTTGAAATAATCAGCTTACAGAGTTTTACAATCTTTAAAGAAGAGATTCATAATGAAGAGAGTTATAGAAAAATAGGAATAGGATAATAGGAAAAATGACTGATTAAGAAGCTCATGAAGATGGGGGAATGAACTTTTGCAATATGAATGGTTTTACAAATACATTTATAGTTAAATAAAATCATTACAAGTATTATCAAAAAGAGAAACTAATGTGTGTAGAGCTGCAATGCTTAGTTGATTAAATGATTGTCAGAAAACTGATCGGCAACTGAGATGAATGATATTGGGATCAGTGATTTTATAGCGATCCTTTGATCAGCCCAAATTACTTCAAGTGCCTCTGGACAGCAGAAGTGTCCCTGTTGGTTCTCCTCTTCACTTTCTCTCTGTAGCTTTAACTCATTTTAGTAAACAGATAAATCACTGGCAGCTATTCAACTTTTACTCTCCTGAGTTGAGTTTACTTTATGCTCTCACTTGTATATCACCATCTGTAATCACTTCCATAACCTTGCAACTAAATGCAGGTTGTTCACAATTCATGCTGAATTAATTATATCTATGTTTCTATATGATTGTAATTCTCAGTCTTTGTAAAGCACAATAGTCAGGCTGAAAGCAGCTGCTTTATTTTTGACATCAGTACAGTTTTTAGTCTCAGTAGCACATCTGGTGGGTCAGTGTGGTAATGCAGCAGGATGTCAGTTTTACACCAGAACTTCCTGTGAGAAAGTATTTCTTTGTCTTGAATTTGTTTCTTTATTTTTCTATGGTGGTAAATCACAACACATTGAATGAATGAAATGTCCAAAATCTAATTGGTGTTATTATGATTATTGGTGGATTGATGAGAATTAACTTTACTTTAAATTTACTTTATAAAGCTCTTAATGGTCTTGGTCCTACCTGTTTATAATATTTGCTCTTAGCCTATGAGCCCTCTAGAACCCTCAGGGCTTCTGTTAGCGGCCTTTTAATTATCCCTAAAGTCAGAACAGAACCCACAGCGAGGCATCCATCTATTACTATAGTCCTCGTCTGTGGAACACCTTCCTGTAGACCTGAGGGCAGCAGAGAATGTTGAGCCCTTTATGTTACTTTGCAGTTTGAGCTTAAATGTAGGCTTTTGATTTTGGACTTTGCTGTGTTTTACAGACCAGGAAAGGGTCTTGCAGAGGAAGTTTCACACTATCTCCCTTCCTCCTGGGGAGCTACATCTGACCTGGAGCCGAACCAATTTACCTCAGAACCCTAAACCCACTGATCAGCCATCTACTAGTCACTCACAGGTGAGCTAACAGGGCACTATTGACCTTAGGTAACCTAGGCTGAAGCTAGCATGATTATGGTAAACACAAACGTCATAGCCAGATGATCTAGTCAAACCAGTTTGGAGGAATTTACCAGCAGCGTCTTTTTCAAAGCTTTTTATGGTATCTTTTTTTATAATTGCAGAGCCTCAGAAATCCTGTTGCCTTAGATGTTGGGTCAGACCTGGTACTGTCGAGTTTGTCCTCTGCTGCCCTGGATGAGGCTGAGGCAGCAGTGCTGAGAGAGCTGAGTGAAGTCACTGTGCAGCTGCAGGGAGCCACAGCTGTCTCTCCAGATCTAGACAGAGTGAAGGAAATCCTGATCAAAGCTAAAAACGAGGCAAACCTTCAAGAGCTCAGAGTGGACGTCAGCTTCATTCCAGTTCCCAGACAAGCTGCAGTGACCAAAGTACTGGTGCGCTACAGTGAAAATGTGAACAAGCTGAAAGAGGTTCTGCAAGACTACCAGATGAACCAGGTCGGGACACAAGAGGGTCCGCACTTACCCAACCCTGATATGATTAACGATATTGATAAAAGCCTGGGCCTGATTGAGATGAAGCAGACTATTCTGGATTGCAACATGTTTCAAGCTCGGTTCTCTACCTCGGCAGTATCTCTGAGGAAGAGCACAAAGTGTGAAATGTGTTTTTCTTTTTGGCTGCTCCCTTCCTTGACAATTTTCATGGACCCCAGTCAGTGTCCACTGTTTTCCATTAAACCATTTCTGTCACATATTTACATAAATACAATTTTCTTATACATTTTTACTGCAGGAGAATTCAGTTGCTTAGATCCATAATAGCTTTCATCTAGATTAATGGGTATAAATGCAAAACATCTGTCCTCAACGTGATGTGAATATAATTTATTTTAAGATATTTCCATCACATCCCTTCAAGGCAATTTTGACAAACTACTACTGTATTTCCTTGTTTTTTCTTGGTAGATTGAGCGCTTACAGAATGAAGTGCAGATTCACATTTCTGATAAGATCAGACAGGCCGGAGGAGCAGGTGAAAAGCTTCTGTACCACAAGACGACCCAGGACAGCTGTGACTCCAGCATGACAACTGGGTTCAACAGGCGCTTTGCCGGGCAAAACAGTAATTATCATTTGCATTGATTCGTAGTCATAAGCAGTCTTGACCAAAAATACTACAACAGTGACATCTTATAGACTGTGGCAGCTTACTTTCCTTGTTGTTGATGTACCAGTTTCCTCTTATTCTGAGCAGCTACATACAGTCAGGGAACCTGCTTTGTTGTACATGCCAGCTACTCAGCCATTCCCACCTACTCCAAGCCAGATACTGATGGTTCCCAGTTAATGTTTGTGGCCCAAGTCCTCTCTGCTGTCTGCTCTGTGTGTGTGTGTGTGTGTGTGTGTGTGTGTGTGTGTGTGTGTGTGTGTGTGTGTGTGTGTGTGTGTGTGTGTGTGAGGAGCTGAACCTCGCCCTAGGTCAAACACAGAGAGCAGAGGAGAGGACAGAAGCAGCAGCAGAATCAAGCTAAAACACGATAGTGTTACAATAGCAGGGAAAACCCGTCATAACTGTGTTTTGCGCACAGACTGGAAAGTTTTCAGGCTATGATGTTGTTGATGTATATATTAATCGGGTGTCACGATAGACATGGATCTTACCATCAGGTCAAAAGCAATGAAAGGGAGGGGGGACTTCATGCCTACAGATCTGAATGGATGTAATAATTTTACGTTTTGACACTGGTCTGACACTTCAGGCCAATCAGCAGACGAATCAGGCAGGCCACTGGGAATCCTGGTGTTCCTGATGGCCAATCTGGGCCTGTAGCCTATTAAAGTGATGGATGTAATGAAAAGCACTCCACTGATCCAAAGAAGATTTTAAAAGGTTTATGTCTATGTTTTGACTGTTTTGTGTCAGTAAGCACAGACAGTTGACCAATTTGAATTAGAAGAGAAAATTTCAGCACATTTGGATTTTCGATTGTTTTTACAGGTAGAATTTCTGTTGTGTTTGTTTTCACAGGAAGGAAGATTTCAATTGTTGTCCTGGGGACTGAAGATTATTTGAAGAAAAGTCTAATATCTGTCATCCTAGGGAAAGATGTATCTGTATACAGAAATACTCTGAACAAAACTGAGATGTATGAAAATGATACATATGAGGTCATATATACCCCAAACTTGTACGAAGCAAGTGAGGAGATAAAAAAAATATTTTCTTCAAAACATCCTGACATGTCTGTGTTAGTGTTAAAGGATGAGATTTCAACACAAGAGGTGCAGCAGCAGATAGAAAATCTGCACAAGACAATTGAAAAACAGACAGAAGAGTTCAGAGTTGTGCTGCCATTAAATCATAAAGTTAAAGAATGTTATCCAGACAACTGCTGGACCATGGAGGAGTTATTCAGCAGACTGAGAGAACTGGCTGAAGACAAACATCTCAGGCCAACCCACAAAAGGTAAAAAAATCTGAAAAATTAAAGATTTGAAAGAGTTGATGTAGATTAGGGGGGATTAGACCTAACTTAATGTAAAAAAAAATATTATTATTGTTATTATTACAGTATTATTATTATTATTATTATTATTATTGTTGTTGTTGTTGTTGTTGTTGTTGTTGTTGTTGTTACACCAAAGATGAACCAAAAAACTTCCTGCTCAGTTAATATGATATTGCCTCTATTTTACAGGTCTGCTGACCAACCATCCACTCAAATGGGGAAGACAGGTGAGCCTTAATCTCTCTCAGTGGCATGTTACCAACGTACAGTCAAATGTGTGTTTGTATGTGTAATGACGGGTAATTAATTCAACCAGACAAAAGCTTTTATAGCAACTCACATAAACTCTTATTTGGTCTTTTTATTCAGGTGGCAGATATATCAAAGAGTTCTTCTCTGACCCCAAGCAGAGTTTAAAAGGTAGGACCAGGGTTTTCAAGATGTGTCTGAACAGTTGTGAATTATTATTACAAACTTCATCTTTTTCATTGTATGTGTATGATATAAATTCTATTATGTTTTGTTTTTGTTTTTTTCACAGGAAGGAAGATTTCAATTGTTGTCCTGGGAATTGAAGATTATTTGAAGAAAAGTCTAATATCTGTCATCCTAGGGAAAGATGTATCTGTATACAGAAATACTCTGAACAAAACTGAGATGTATGAAAATGATACATATGAGGTCATTTATACCCCAAACTTGTACGACGCAAGTGAGGAGATAAAAAAATTATTTTCTTCAAAACATTCTGACATGTCTGTGTTAGTGTTAAAGGATAAGATTTCAACACAAGAGGTGCAGCAGCAGATGGACGATCTGCACAAGAAAATTGAAAAACAGGAGTTCAGAGCTGTGCTGCCATTAAATCATAAACGTGAAGAATGTTATCCAGACAACTGCTGCACCATGGAGGAGTTATTCAGCAGACTGAGAGAACTGGCTGAACAAAGACATCTCATGCCGACAGACAAAAGGTAAAAAAGTTGTAAAATTAAAGATGTAGATGTGAGATGTAATTAATATACAAATTATTAATACATTATTATCATTATTATTATTATCATTATGTTATATAATACTATTAAACCAAAGATGAACTGGTTCTACAAAAAGCTTCCTGGTCAGTTAATGTGATTCTGCTTCTGCATTATAGATCTGCTGACCGACCTCCGTCATATAGAGCATCACACTCTCAAATGAAGACAGGTAAGCCACAGTCTCTCTCAGCGGCATCTTACCAACTTACATTCAAGTGTGTGTTTGTAAGTTTGACATTAATTCAACCAGACAAAAGCTTTTATAGCAATTCATAATAACAACAACAATTATAACATAAATTCTTATTTGTCCTTTTTACTCAGGTGTCAGACAAAACAAAGAGTTCTTCTCTGACCCCAAGCAGAGTTTAAAAGGTGAGATCAGGGTTTTCAAGATGTGTGTGAACAGTTGTGAATTATTATTACAAACTTCATCTTTTTGTTCTACACCAATGCAGGAAATCACTCTGACAACAAAGTGAACCTTGTTCTGCTGGGAATGTTCGGGACTGGAAAGAGTGCAAGTGGAAACACAATCCTTGGAAAGAAACAGTTCTTGTCAAGAGCCAGTTCAATGCCGGTCACCACAGAGTGTCAGGTGGCAGAAACTGTTATAAACGGTACATGTGTGCGTGTCACTGATACCCCAGACATCTTTGATGATGAAATTGAATCATCAGTTAAGAACCAACATGTGACAAAGTGTAAACAGCTTCTTCAGTCAGGGCCTTGTGTGTTCTTACTTGTGATACAAGTTAGCAGATTCACAGATGGTGAGAGAGACATACTGAGAAAGTTAGAAAAAGCTTTTGGTAGCAGAGCTAAAGAACAAACAGTCATCCTGTTTACCCGTGGAGAAGATCTGCAGCGTGCAAAAATGAGCTTGGAGGATTTTTTTGCATTCCTGCAATTCTGATCTAAAGAAAATATTTGATCAGTGTGGTAGAAGGTGTGTTGTTTTTGAGAACAAAACCCCACGTCAACATCAAGTGACAGAGCTCATGCAGACAGTGATCAGGATGTTAAATAAATAGTAGAATCAATAAGTGTGCATGTATCAGACCAGATCAATAAAGTGTTGGATGTGATTTCTTTGTATATAGATATAAACAGGTTAGACTGTAAAATGATTCAACAGCTTGAATTGTCTGATTGTTTAATTTGAAATGATTTGTCAGTTATGAATTTCATGTTTGGTTTTCCTCTCACTTTGCTTCTTAATAATCACTATTTAACCAACTTTATTTTAATGTTATGTTTGTTTAGTTTGTCAAATAAGCCAAATATTTCTCTACTGGTGAAATTGTTCCTTCTTTCTTTGTTAACCTTTGTAAACTGTGATGGAATGAGATAAATAAACATTACATTTACCAATAAAAGCAAGTAGTGTAATACACCCAGTGTCTCTGCAGTGATTTAAGTACTGATCCTCTCTTCGTGCTAACCAATACCCCACACATCTCAGGGCTTAACACATCCTTAGAAAACACTAGAAAAAGAAATAACACAAAGATAAATAAATGACTTTTTTCTTCTTTATCTGTGTGACACAATGTAAAATGTAACATGGTTTGTTTCATTTATCCTCCTATTACATTTAGAGTCAAACTGACCAGTTTTTATTTTAAGTTTAAGGTTTTTCTGCAGGAACATGTAAATAGAAAAGGAGGAATTTCATGTTTCCCTCCAAATATGACATGTGGATATTGGACAGTCAATCACAAAATCAATATTACTACAAACCAAAAACAGTCAAAATATTTAGTTTAGACTAAATCAGGTCTGAACATTTTCTACAATATAAAGAATAATGTGTCCGTCTCTCCCTCCCATCAGATTTGACCCTGAATCACTCAAGTCTGTTGACATATGGGTCAGTTTAGTAAAAATGTTTCATGTCTAAATGTTTTTTTTCTCATCCTGTATGTTTGACTCTGGAACCAAACTTGTGTATCTGTGTGAGGATCAACTGAACCAAACAGTAAACTGTACAATAACAGGTCAAATATCACCATCTACTGGACGTTTGATGTAGAAGTTCTTTCTGTTCTGAAGGTGCTCGCTCGCTCTGATTGGACCAGGCTTCAGTTGGACATAAACTTCAGGAAACTATTTCCTTACAAGCTTTTACAACTATTTCCTCTGATTTAGAGGCAAGTTGTCAGTGTTTCTAAATTACATCTTATTTGTTGGAATACTAGAATATATTGTGATTATCACTGTTTTATTTATATATTTACTTTTTAAGACATTTTAATCAACTTGGTATCTGTTTTTAATTCCTGGCAATGGTATATTGATTGTTGTTATTTGATCCATTTTACATTTTCCTTTTTATCATGTATCTGTTTTGCTGATCCTTCAGCCTTAAAATACCTTTTTTATTTTATGTTATATGTTTTCATAATCTTTATGTTTTATGTGCTGTTGATATCTTGGCAGGTTACTCCTGTAAATGACATTTTTAATCTCACTGAGACGTTTTTCTGGTTAGATAAACAACATGAAAACATTTAATGAAAACATGAAACATTGGCTGAAACAAAACCAAACCTGCGATCACTGATCTGTGATCTGTGTCCATGTGCATGTACATGTCTGACTCAACAGGGACTAGAAATCGTCCCTATTGCTAGGTCGTTACTAAGGGTCAGCCTACTTGCTGGAATAGTAAACTATGTTTCATTACATATGAGTCTACTGACGTAACTAATTGTGATGAGTATTAGTCAGACCCCATCTGTTTTCATGGAAACGGGGATAAAACTAGCAAAAGTTTTTTGTTAGAGCGAACTGCCTCACAATATGAATACATTTTGATTATATATTTTATTTTGTTGGTAACTGTTGTACATTTGCAATACAGTAGAAACTACTTCTAGTGATCACTATAAATGGATGATTATTATAACTGAACCAATTTTTTTTTCTTTTTCTTAATTTCTCGTGCAGATTACCATCTAATTGACATTTGTATATTTATTACATGAATATAAAGTAATGAAATGGCCAGCTTCACTATTTACTGAATTTTATTGACTGTTTGATCAGGATATGTCCTTTAACTCCCACATAAAACAAATTTCAAGGACTGTCTTTTTTCACTTATGTAATATTGCAAGAATCAGGCACATCCTGTCTCAACAAGATGCAGAAAAACTAGTCCACGCATTTGTTACTTCTAGGCTGGATTATTGCAATTCATTACTACAGGCTGCCCTAACAAGTCTCTAAAGACTCTCCAGCTGGTCCAGAATGCAGCTGCATGCCCTCTCTACATTTAAGACGAGCCCCCTCTCTCAACCCAACCAGTCAAAGCAGATGGTGTCCACCTAGAGTCCGGTTCTGCTTGAGGTTTCTACCCGTTAAAGGGGAGTTTTTCCTTACTGCTGTCGCCAAGTGCTGCTCATAGAGGAATTGTTGGGTCTCTGTAAATTAAAGAGTACGATCTTGACCTGCTCTATGTGAAAAGTGCCCTGAGATGACTATTGTTGTGATTTGGCGCTACATAAATAAAATTGAATTGAAGTGAATTGAATTTCATAATACAGAACAGCTGTTTAAATGCCTGTTTTGCTGCTGCATCTTGCTGGCTGGTTTTTGGCACAAGCTCATTTTTCATTGAGAGAAAATGACTTTTTCCTTTTCTCCCTCCTGTCATGGTTTCAATGTACATGCAGTATCAGCCTCAGGTCACCAGCTGGCAGCAGACGGGTTGTGCATTTAGGCTGTGGGGGTGGGGACCTCAAGAGCGCCACAGCGAGAAAGTTGAACCAGAATCAACTTTTGGAGAAATGCAACCTGTAAGGCTGTACAATCCTGCCATGAGGGAAGATAAAAACATTACTAGGAAAAGGGGAGGACATATCTCCTTGTTTAGTAATGTTAAAAGTAAAGTTAGACTTCGCTGACAGCTTCCTGACTCATTTTACAAAAGAGGAAGGAGAGAGAGAGAGAAAGGCAGTGGTCAAGTGAGCTAGAGAGTGGATGAGGAGAGCGAGCAGTGGTAGCATGAAAGGTGGTGAATGAGAGGAATAAAATGTTATTTTCTGATTGTTTCATGTCAGTTAGAAATAAACACTCAAACCACTCACCCCACACAACTCTGCAGAAGTGCTTCAATGCCTGATAATGGTGCTGCAGCCGCTAAATACACATCATACATGTATTATGGGAGTAAGGTAAAAAGAAAATAGAATTATCATAGTTTATTTAAACAGCATTTGTATAGGAATGATTCTGTCCTGAGCTTTTTGATCCATATAAGCAGTTGATCACTGTAACTGTGATTACTACAAGAGGTTTCCACTGTAGCCTATTAATATTGCTTAAATATAAATGAATAAATAAAACAAAATACTGAGGACAAAGATTGGGCTGGTCAGATGGAGAAACTAAACCAAAAAGTAAAAATTAAAAACACCTCCACCAACCTGCTCTATTCTATATTCTATTCTATTCTCAACTTGTCAAACTCAGCCTCCCAGTTCAATGTAACTATTTTACTGTCTTGTCTTAATGTCTGTATGTTCTGACACTGTCCAACTTCCTTGTCTTATGTTCCTATTTCTTTTTTATATCATATTGCACCAATAAAAAAAAATAATTCTGGTATTAAAGTTGAGAAAAGTATTCTGCCAGTAAAATGGATGGTAAACACCTAAAATGCCAATAATCTTCATTGTTTGTTGTTTTGAATTTTATTGTTTAGATGGTCAAATTTTTATTTTATTTTTTTTAATGACGTAATTAGCAGTTATACAATTAGTTATCTTATTGAGATTGGACAGCCTACTGAATTTCAGTCAAACCCCAAAAAATTTTTTCAGTTTGGATGCTTTTCATCCCTCAGCACAATTATTAAGAGAAGTTTTGAGAATTGATCTGTGTTTATACTGACGAGTTATGAGCACAAATTTCTGTTTTTGTTTTAACGTTACAATCATTCTGTAGATTTCTGGATAGGTGGTTTGTGTCATGATGCCATGAAGTCACTGATGTCTTAATACGCAGTGACACATAAGGAACCAGCTCTTCAGAATCTCCATACACCATGCGTGTTAATATACTAATTACGTATTTGTATTCATACTAAAATACTTACAGCACTTTACAATCATTTTTATACTAATGAAATTTGCTTTTTAATTGTCAGATTGGGAATGTGGTGGATTTAAGATAGCAAGACCAAATTTACTGTTTCGATAATCATGTTCAGTAATAAGTAATAAACACTTCAGTCTCAGGTCCTTTTATTTGACTTTAAGTTTTATTATTTTTCAAGCCATTCCTTACTTCAACAAATTATGTAAAATTTCAACATCCAATTAAATTCTCAAACACCAAACCACATTTACAGTGTATATGTATATTATACACCCCACAAAAACATGCAAATTTTAGTTACTTTACAGTCTTCATCATTTCTTTCATACTCTTCTTCTTCATGATCAAACAGTTTACAACATTAGTTTTTTTTTTTTTACTGATGTATTATTTGTTGAATACCCAGGATGCAATCACATGTTCACAATAGTATATTAGAATATTTTGTCATGTAAAAATATTCAGTTAACACACCCAGACTACAGAAGTTGTCCTATTTTCACTGATTATTGATTAGGTTTTGTGGTTATTGATTATGGTTTCACACTCTGTATTTTACGGTTTGTTAAGTATTTCCAAGAAATTCATGACACGCATCAGCAATTCAGCAATAAATGTCAGCTTCTCATCATCCAAGTTTTCTGCTTTCACATTTAGTCTTTTTGCAGTGGCCTGAACTTCTTGATACATGGCATCTGTGTAGCATGCCCCCCCGTTTCCAGCAACCATGTCATCGATCTTCTTGATCAGCTCCACCACTTGGTTTCTGTCATTTCTGGTGTTTTCAAAGACGTGGAACCTGTTTCCACAGCTTTGGATGACTCGTCGGAGGTCTGGGTTGCCAGTACGTACATACTCTTGTATGGTTGTGCCTTGGAGCTTATCACCATAAGTAAACAGCACAATCATGTGCTGGTTAGCTTTTGGACCAAACAGCTCTTGCAGGGCTTCCACTGAGTTTTTCTCTTCCCTGGTGAATCGACCAACTTGGAGGACCAGCAGGAACACATGAGGACCAGGACATGAGACTTTGACACATTTCACAATTTCTTTTTTGGTGTCTTCTGGGGATTGTGCAGTGTCCAGAATCCCTGATGTGTCTACCACACTAACTCCTCTGTCATCCAAGCGTTTCTCATATTTTTGACAGGACTGAGTCACTGACTCAGAGGCAGGACAGGATTTGAAACGTTCGTCTCCCAGAATGGTGTTTCCAACAGCACTCTTGCCCACACCAGTTTTTCCAATCATCACAATTCTCAAATCAGGACCTGAAAACAAATCAGAACTTCTGTTTAGGTTCCTGAAAGAGTTTATCACTGGCTTGATGTGCAAATAATTTAGTGAATATAAACACGTGACAGATTTTAGAGCAAATAAATTATATACAGTAGATGAAATAAAACAATTATTTTAAGTCTAACCTGTAGGAAGCTTTGAATCAGTTGAACCCATCTTTTCTCATCACTGTTGTCTCTGCACAGTTGTCAATGAATGTTACAACGTTTGTTTAAGATGTTTATTTATACTATAGTGTCACAGCTGACACGCCTCCTAACATTTGCATAACAGCTCCATATAAAACATGTGCAGACCAGCGATTCCTGCAGATACACACAGCTTGTCTCTTGTACTTTACTGCTCTGGATCTGAGGACCATGTCTCACAGTAAGATTGGCCATGATATCTTTATATACAGCATGTTTGTTGTTAAGATTCTGATTGCTTTGTGGTAGTAAGACAGCACTGAATTGAAAGGAAACTCTTTTTGATCATCAAGGATAATTTGACCACATGTAGACTTTTTCATTGTATGTATATGATATAAACTCTATTGTGTTTTTTTTCCTCACAGAAAGGAAGATTTCAATTGTTGTCTGGGGGACTGAAGATAATCTGAAGAAATATCTAATATCTGTCATCCTAGGGAAAGATGTATTTGCACAGAGAGGTAGTAAAGTGGAAATTGAGACAAATGTAAATGATACATATGAGGTCACATATACCCCAAACTTCTGCGATGCAAGTAAAGATGTAGGAAAGTTATTTCCTTCAAAACACCATGACTTGTGTTTGTTGGTGGTAAAGGATGGGTTTTCACCAGAAGACGTGTGGCAGCAGATAGAAAAGCTGAGCAAGAAAAGTGGAAAACCCACAGAAGAGTTCATAGTTGTGCTGCCATTAAGATATAAAGATGAAGAATCTTACCCATTCAACTGCTACACCATGGAGAAGTTATTCAGCAGACTGAGAGAACTGGCTGAAGAAAGACATCTCATTCCGACTGACAAAAGGTAAAAGAGGTGAAAAATTAAAGATTTGAAAGAGTTGATGTAGATTTAGGATTAGACCTAACTTCATGTAAAAAATATTAATATTCATATTATTAACAATATATTATATCATGTTATTACACCAAAGATGAACCAAAAAGCTTCCTGCTCAGTTAACATGATTCTGCCTCTACTTTATAGGCCTGCTGACCAACCATCCACTGAAATGGAGACAGATAATCCACAATCTGGCATTGTGTCATGTATGTGTAGTGAAGAGTGATTAATTCAACCAGACAAAAGCTTTTATAACAACATACATAAACTCTGATTTGGTCTTTTTATTCAGATATAAAAGACTTCTTCACTGGCCCCAAGAAGAGTTTAAAAGGTGAGACCAGGGTTTTCAAGATGTGTCTGAACAGTTGTGAATTATTATTACAAACTTCATCTTTTTGTTCTACACCAATACAGGAAATCACTCTGACAACAAAGTGAACCTTGTTCTGCTGGGAATGTCCGGGACTGGAAAGAGTGCAAGTGGAAACACAATCCTGGGAAAGGAACGGTTCTTGTCAAGAGCCAGTTCAGTGCCAGTCACCACAGAGTGTGAGGTGAAAGAAACTGAGATAAACGGTACATATGTGCGTGTCATTGATACCCCAGACATCTTTGATGATGACATCAAATCATCAGTTAAGGACCAACATGTGACAAAGTGCAAACAGCTTCTTCAGCCAGGGCCTTGTGTGTTCTTACTTGTGATACATGTTAGCAGATTCACAGATGGTGAGAGAGACATACTGAGAAAGTTTGAAGAAGCTTTTGGTCCCAGAGCTAAAGAACAAACAATCATCCTGTTTACCCATGAGAAAGAGCTGCAGCGTGCAAACATGAGCTTGGAGGATTTTTTGCAGAACTGCCAGCCTGAACTCAAGAACATAGTTGATCAGTGTGGTAGAAGATGTGTTGTTTTTGAGAACAAAGCCTCACGTCAACGTCAAGTGACAGAGCTCATGCACAAAGTGGACGAGATGTTAAATAAATGGTAGAATCAATAAGTGTGCATGTATCAGACCAGATCAATAAAGTGTTGGATGTGATTTCTTTGTATATAGATATAAACAGGTTAGACTGTAAAATGATTCAACAGCTTGAATTGTCTGATTGTTTAATTTGAAATGATTTGTCAGTTATGAATTTCATGTTTGGTTTTTCTCTCACTTTGCTTCTTAATAATCACTATTTAACCGACTTTATTTTAATGTTATGTTTGTTTAGTTTGTCAAATAAGCCAAATATTTCTCTACTGGTGAAATTGTTCCTTCTTTCTTTGTTAACCTTTGTAAACTGTGATGGAATGAGATAAATAAACATTACATTTACCAATAAAAGCAAGTAGTGTAATACACCCAGTGTCTCTGCAGTGATTTAAGTACTGATCCTCTCTTCCTGCTAACCAATACCCCACACATCTCAGGGCTTAACACATCCTTAGAAAACACTAGAAAAAGAAATAACACAAAGATAAATAAATGACTTTTTTCTTCTTTATCTGTGTGACACAATGTAAAATGTAACATGTTTTGTTTAATTTATCCTCCTATTACATTTAGAGTCAAACTGACCAGTTTTTATTTTAAGTTTAAGGTTTTTTCTGCAGGAACATGTAAATGGAAAAGGAGGAATTTCATGTTTCCCTCCAAATATGACATGTGGATATTGGACAGTCAATCACAAAATCAATATTACTACAAACCAAAAACAGTCAAAATATTTAATTTAGACTAAATCAGGTCTGAACATTTTCTACAATATAAAAAATAATGTGTCCGTCTCTCCCTCCCATCAGATTTGACCCTGAATCACTCAAGTCTGTTGACATATGGGTCAGTTTAGTAAAATGTTTCATGTCTAAATGTTTTTTTTTCTCATCCTGTATGTTTGACTCTGGAACCAAACTTGTGTATCTGTGTGAGGATCAACTGAACCAAACAGTAAACTGTACAATAACAGGTAAAATATCACCATCTACTGGACGTTTGATGTAGAAGTTCTTTCTGTTCTGAAGGTGCTCGCTCGCTCTGATTGGACCAGGCTTCAGTTGGACATAAACTTCAGGAAACTATTTCCTTACAAGCTTTTACAACTATTTCCTCTGATTTAGAGGCAAGTTGTCAGTGTTTCTAAACTACATCTTATTTGTTGGAATATTAGAATATATTGTGATTATCACTGTTTTATTTATATATTTACTTTTTAAGACATTTTAATCAACTTGGTATCTGTTTTTAATTCCTGGCAATGGTATATTGATTGTTGTTATTTGATCCATTTTACATTTTCCTTTTTATCATGTATCTGTTTTGCTGATCCTTCAGCCTTAAAATACCTTTTTCATTTTATGTTATATGTTTTCATAATCTTTATGTTTTATGTGCTGTTGATATCTTGGCAGGTTACTCCTGTAAATGACATTTTTAATCTCAGTGAGACGTTTTTCTGGTTAGATAAACAACATGAAAACATTTAATGAAAACGTGAAACATTGGCTGAAACAAAACCAAACTGCAATCACTGATCTGTGATCTGTGTCCATGTGCATGTACATGTCTGACTCAACAGGGACTAGAAATCGTCCCTATTGCTAGGTCGTTACTAAGGGTCAGCCTACTTGCTGGAATAGTAAACTATGTTTCATTACATATGAGTCTACTGACGTAACTAATTGTGATGAGTATTAGTCAGACCCCATCTATTTTCATGGAAACGGGGATAAAACTAGCAAAAGTTTTTTGTTAGAGCGAACTGCCTCGCAATATGAATACATTTTGATTATATATTTTATTTTGTTGGTAACTGTTGTACATTTGCAATACAGTAGAAACTACTTCTAGTGATCACTATAAATGGATGATTATTATAACTGAACCAATTTTTTTTCTTTTTCTTAATTTCTCATGCAGATTACCATCTAATTGACATTTGTATATTTATTACATGAATATAAAGTAATGAAATGGCCAGCTTCACTATTTACTGAATTTTATTGACTGTTTGATCAGGATATGTCCTTTAACTCCCACATAAAACAAATTTCAAGGACTGTCTTTTTTCACTTACGTAATATCGCAAAAATCAGGCACATCCTGTCTCAACAAGATGCAGAAAAACTAGTCCACGCATTTGTTACCTCTAGGCTGGATTATTGCAATTCATTATTACAGGCTGCCCTAACAAGTCTCTAAAGACTCTCCAGCTGGTCCAGAATGCAGCTGCATGTCCTCTCTACATTTAAGACGAGCCCCCTCTCTCAACCCAACCAGTCACAGCAGATGGCGTCCACCTAGAGTCCGGTTCTGCTTGAGGTTTCTACCCGTTAAAGGGGAGTTTTTCCTTACTGCTGTCGCCAAGTGCTGCTCATAGAGGAATTGTTGGGTCTCTGTAAATTAAAGAGTACGATCTTGACCTGCTCTATGTGAAAAGTGCCCTGAGATAACTATTGTTGTGATTTGGCGCTATATAAATAAAATTGAATTGAAGTGAATTTCATTTCATAATACAGAACAGCTGTTTAAATGCCTGTTTTGCTGCTGCATCTTGCTGGCTGGTTTTTGGCACGAGCTCATTTTTCATTGAGAGAAAATGACTTTTTCCTTTTCTCCCTCCTGTCATGGTTTCAATGTGCATGCAGTATCAGCCTCAGGTCACCAGCTGGCAGCAGACGGGTTGTGCATTTAGGCTGCGGGGGGTGGGGACCTCAAGAGCGCCACAGCGAGAAAGTTGAACCAGAATCAACTTTTGGAGAAATGCAACCTGTAAGGCTGTACAGTCCTGCCATGAGGGAAGATAAAAACATTACTAGGAAAAGGAGAGGACATTTCTCCTTGTTTAATAATGTTAAAAGTAAAGTTAGACTTTGCTGACGGCTTCCTGACTCATTTTAGAAAAGAGGAAGGAGAGAGAGAGAGAAAGGCAGTGGTCAAGTGAGCTAGAGAGTGGATGAGGAGAGCGAGCAGTGGTAGCATGAATGAGAGGAATAAAATGTTATTTTCTGATTGTTTCATGTCAGTTAGAAATAAACACTCAAACCACCCACCCCACACAACCCTGCAGAAGTGCTTCAATGCCTGATAATGGTGCTGCAGCCGCTAAATACACATCATACATGTATTATGGGAGTAAGGTAAAAAGAAAATAGAATTATCATAGTTTATTTAAACAGCATTTGTATAGGAATGATTCTGTCCCGAGCTTTTTGATCCATATAAGCAGTTGATCACTGTAACTGTGATTAATACAAGAGGTTTCCACTGTAGCCTATTAATACTGCTTAAATATAAATGAATAAATAAAACAAAATACTGAGGACAAAGATTGGGCTGGTCAGATGGAGAAACTAAACCAAAAAGTAAAGATTACAATTAAAAACACCTCCACCAACCTGCTCTATTCTATATTCTATTCTATTCTCAACTTGTTTAACTCAGCCTCCCAGTTCAATGTAAACTGTTTTACTGTCTTGTCTTAATGTCTGTATGTTCTGACACTGTCCAACTTCCTTGTCTTATGTTCCTATGTCTTCTTTTATGTTATATTGCACCAATATATATAATTGAAAAAGTTCATTCTGGTATGAAAGGTGAGAAAAGTATTCTGCCAGTAAAATGGATGGTAAACACCTAAAATGCCAATAATCTTCTTTTTTTGCTGTTTTGAATTTTATTGTTTAGATGGTTAAATTTTTACTTTATTTTTAAAATGAAGTAATTAGCAGTTATATAATTAGTTATCTTATTCAGATTAGACAGCTTGCTGAATTTCAGTCAAACCCCCAAAACTTGCATTTTTCCTGATGTGAAGTGAGTTTGGATGCTTTTCATCCCTCTGAACAATTATAAAGAGAAGTTTGGAGAATTGATCTGTGTTTATATTAACAAATTATGAACACAAATTGCTCTTCTTGTGTCAACGTTACATTCATTCTGCAGATTTCTCTCTGGATAGGTGGTTTGTGTCATGATGCCATGAAGTCACTGATCTCTTAATACACAGTGACTTTCACATAAGGAACCAGCTCTTCAGAATCTCCATACACCATGCATGTTACTGTAATAATAAAATATTTTTTACTCACGCTATTTAATTCATACTGAAATACTTACAGCACTTTATGATCATGTTCATAATAATGAAATTTGTTTTTTAATTGTCAAACTGGGAATGTGTTGGCAAGACCAAATTTACTGTTTTAATAATCATATTCAATAAAATTATTAGGTAACCAGTCTGTGACTTACAATAAACACTTCAGTCTCAGATCCTTTTATTTCACTTTCAGTTTTTATTATTATTTTTCAAGCTATTTCATACTTCATCGAAGTATGTAAAATTATAAATTACAATGAAATTCTCAAACACCAAACCACATATATAGTATATATGTATATGATACACCCAACAAATCAAAATACAAATAGTAGTTCTTTAATAGCCTTCATCCTTTCTTTCATACTCTTCTTCTTCATGATCAATCAGTTACAACATTAGTTTTCATTACCGATGTATTATTTGAATAGATACCCTTGAAGCAGTCACATGTTCACAATAGTATATTTTAATATTTTGTCATTTAAAAATAGTCTTCAGTTACACATTCAGGCTACAGAAGCTCCTATCAGTATTGGTTAATGCCTGTTGACATTTAATTTAATAAGCTATAAAAATTCTAAGACCTGATAATTAAATTGACACACTGTAAATGTCCCATAGATGGCACGTCTTTGAACTTTTTTGTGTTGTAATGAAACACTATAACAGACTCGATCAGTTCTCTCAGTGGTTCCTTTCAGGGGTCTATTACGGAAGATTTATCAAACTCTGAGTCTCACTCTGAATTCTGAGTTGATGAAGCTGAGATGGGAAACTGAGTTTTGGTCCAAGAACAGCTGATCAGTGTGTGTTCAATCAACTCTGTGAATGTTCACTCTGAGTTAAGCACTTGAGTAGTGAAAGAAATAAGCCATCATTAACGGACCTCTGATCTTACAATTCACCATGACATCAGATAAATAAAAGGCAGAGCCTCCATAATAATCCAGTGGACGTAGAATGTATATAAATGTGTGTGCACAGACTGTGAACATTTATCTTAAAAAAGATAGCAGTTAACAAAGTTTTATTCAGTGTTGTCCATTAATTCATCATTTACCAGACTTGAATTTCCTTAATGGATGATAAATGATAAATACATATTTTTTACATAGAAGTATTCAGGTTTCATCTGATCCAGTCAAAACGGGGCAGCAACTGAAGACGAAAAATACAATGGAAAGTTAAAAAGATATAGAGAGATAACAGATAATAGATGTTACACAGAGACATGATTTCAAGCTCACAGTCTGCACCAGTAATAATGAGTTTGGAGATTTGCAGTTGTAAAGGTGTCGAGGTTCAGAGTAAATGTTTAGAAGTCTATGTGGATCTTGGCTCAACACCATTCAATGACAATACTTCAACAAATGCAAATAAATGTTGTTAATTTAAACAGTCCCTGAAATGCTGTTAAATCTGCAGTGTGGAACTTTTACATATGAATAAACATCCGTTACATTCAAGCCCTTACCAAACGCGTTCACACAACGCTGATTAAGCCTATCACGGCCAGGTAAATCTCTCTGTATTTCACTGTATACAGAGTTTTTAAATCTGGTGTTGGGTTTGACATTCCCACGCTGGCCAGTTGAATGCATACTGCAAATGCTTTATGGGCAGAGCTGGTGCACGACAGACTTCCACCAGCTGTGCCGGTTCCGGTTAGCTCTCTGCTAACTTGAATGGGGATAAAATAATTTAATCGTGCGGCTCTTCTAGACTTTCCAAATGTTATCGGAACAAATGGATTAAATTCTGATAGTGAAACGAGTGATTTTGCAGGGGTTGTCTGACGCTCAAAACAATTTATCCACCGTTTTATAGCCGTAACAGTGGCAACGGAGTAGGCTACGGCAGAGCCTATGATGTAATCATGTCAACAGTGTTTTTGTATTACTCTCACTGCCAGAATGGGGAGACAAAAGTCCCACACTCCCGCACAGAGTCAGTTACCGTATTAACTCACCCAGAGTTTAAGTTACCTCTCTTTCTGGAACAGAAACCCCTCATCTCAGGGTTAACAAACTCAGAGTTTTCACTAAACTCACTTTCTGGAATAAACCCCAGGTTTTGGACTCATGAGCTAAAGTCTCTTAAACTTTTTCAAGTCATTAACACTACAGATGTAATTCCGCCTCCAACCACAATTTGGGTTGCAATGGCAGAGTGTTGCTGTCTGTATTTACGCTCGTTCACGGGCAGAAGAAGAAGCAAATCAATGTTTTAGAGGCAATGTTGTGTATGAGGTATTTTTCAAGTGGCAACCTCCGGGGCTGTAAAATGAAGCCAAAAACTGCAGTTCCTTGAATGGCCACTCGAGGCTCCAAAAGTGAGTCAATCCCCATAGACCCCCATGTTAAAATGCCCAACTTTACAGCAGAAATAAACATGTTTACAGCCTGGTGCAAGAAACGGTTTTGGTCTCTGTTGCTAATTTCTCCTTTCATGACAACTTTACGGAGGGTGATTCTTTTTATAACTCACCCATTTAAGTTTTATTAAGCCGTAAAGTTATGTATAATGAAGGACATGGCTGCTTGTGAGTGACAGGTCCGCCAGCCGCTAGGTGGCTTGTTTCAGCCATTCGGCCCGCCTCTTTGCCCATTTTTGATTGGCTGGGAGTTAGGCAGCGTCACGCACTGCCAAGATGGCGACGGCCAGAGCAACTTCCTTCATTTATTAGAAAGATTTTTCTTTTCATGACCTGTTATTTCCTTGTTAACTGTTATGGATAAAATTAAAGTCAGGGAGAATTTGTCTAGAAAATGGATGGGATCTATCGACGTGACGTCAATGGATTCGGTGTGTCTGCACCATCAAGCTTCTTGTCTCTCGCTCTGCCCCTCAGCTCAGCTTAACAAATTAAGGCCAAATGCAAAAGAAAAACAGTTACTAACAACACAACTTAACAAATTTACATCTATTCAATACAAAGATGAGATAAAGTACTAACATTTCGACCAAAACCCATTTTAATTTAACCTGTTAAAGCCAAAAGAGATACACACACACTATCTCTTGTAAGTGGCAGTATTGAAACAGAAAGTGTTTAGTATGTTTGTTCAGACTCCATTTTGAGATGACGGAGCAGAGCAGATAAAAAACTGACGTCTGAGCACGGTGAGTGTTAATAAAACATTCTTATTTTACCTGGTCAGTCAGTTTCCTTCCTGAGGACTGTAGACTTCTGTGTATATAAAGAAAGGAAGGTTTTCGCTACCTACCATTACTGTCGTATTAGCTTCAGAAGAATGTTATGCAGGCAGGAACCTTTACATTGTGCTCATTGTGCTTTGTCTGGGGTACAATAATAGAATGTGAAAACCAAAGGGATGTGTGGAGAAGTAAACTCTGATCATATCTTAACTCAGTTTTAAAGGTTTATCAGAATCCTGCAGTACTGTATGGAAGATTTAAAATATCTAAATGAAAACAAATCAAAGAAATAAATTCAATGAAATACAGTAAATGTTGTTATATGTATTTCCCTAAAATTATGTATGTACTTACTGTGTCCTAATGAAAAGAAAATCAATGGCAAAAGTCTTTTCTGTTTAATTTCTTTCTAATCAAATCACCATTTTAATTTGAAAGAAGCTGCCCTGCACCTTCACATGAAAACTAATAGCAGTGCTGTATTCAGTGTTGGCAGGTCTATGCTGCTTTCTGCTGGACAACAGTGAAACACCTTAAACCTCTTCACTTGTTTTCTGTGTTGTGATTTGATTTTAATGTGCCGTAATTTATGTCCCAATGAAAAATAACTCATTCAGTTTAATGAAACTCAAAAAGGTCATTCATTGTCCTATTAATATGTTTAATTATGATAGTTATTACAGAAAATTACTAACACTGTTAATACCTACCTAAAAAGAAAATACTCATTATAATGTTTATTGTGGTAGCAGAGTTTAAAATATGTTTAAAGCCAAAGAGAACTTCCTGTGACATTTGAACAGACTTGTCTTGAATCTTGCATTCTGAGTTCACAGTCGGGGTTAATGGTTTACTTGTGCTGTTAGTATAACTGTTACTATTATATCACTGTTAGTACTACCAGTATTAATGCTGCTGTTAGTGGTACTAGTATCACTGCAACTGCTGTTACTGCCAGTATTATTCTTACTGCTACTCTTAATATTACTACAGAACTGGGGCTACACAAAACGGTACCACAGTGTGCATTGTAGTACTGCAGTGTAGAGATACCAGTATGAGTTCTAGACTTGAACATTGCTTACTTCTTACTCTACTGTAATCGATGGATTTACAGTGAATATCAAACCGTACCCTGGTAGCCCACTGGTAAAAATACATACCCCATAATCTCAACATCTGTGGTTCAAATCCACCTTTATTGCGTGTCACCCCTCATTTGTCTCTCTCCTCTTCCTGTCATCTGTCCACTGTCACTATAATAAACGCTTAAAAAGCACCCAGAAAATATTTTTAAAAAAGGTCAAACCATGGTAGACTCACAGTGAACTCTGATTCTCTGGAACTATCATCCGATCAGTCCGACTGCACATTTTGATACGAGGAAACTTCCTCAGTCATGAGGAAACAGCAGCCTGCACACACACAGGGCTGATTAACAGAGTTTAGCTGACTGTAACAGGGACTGATGAAGTAGAAGTTTCAATCATTTAACAATGATACTTGGAGTTCTAATTGAAGCAGGTCGTTCCACTGAGATGAATAATAATTTATTTTACAGACATCGTCACAACACGAGAGAGCTGCTGCACTGATGGACATAAGATAAGACGGGAATACGTAGAGTAAGTTCATCTCTGTTTCTGAAAATGTTCACATCTGACATGATCATTTATTACATGTCTGAGAAATTATTATCAAAATGTTTATTTCTTTTTATCGTTATTCTGGACAGACGGTAATTTAAATGTGGCTGTGTGAGCAGGGAAAGAACAGCTTAAGAGTGCAAAACACATGATTATAGAAATGTTGTAGTTCAGATTCAGTTATCTGCAAAGTGCCATGATGACAAAGGAGATGGTTTATATGTTTCATTGAGTTGAGAGGAAAGTCTTCTTTCTGTGAGTGAATGAAAACCATGTATAATTATTAAACTAGAGGTGATTTTCTCATTAGTTATTGTTACTTTACTGTACTTGAAGGCAATTTTGAGTCAGTATTTTTCTCCTACTTTATACTTTTAGTCCTGCACTAAATGTATCTGACAGCTGGAGTAAATACTGACTTTATAAAACTTTACCTACAAATCTGATTATAAAATTATTAATAAAATAGATTAATTTAGATGAAAATAGAGGACAAAATAGTCCACATTATCTCCATATGATCAGCTACGTGTTTATTTATCAGCCATAATACAATATATAACTGACATAATGAGCACTTTTGCTTTTGATACTTAAAGTATGTTTTGCTGATAATATTTCTGTACTTCAGTAAGATTTTGTATGCAGGACTATTACTTTTGATGGAGTACTTTACACTATTGCTTTTACTTTGGTAAAAGGACCTGAATACTTCCTCCTCGCTGGTTGAAAGACTTTTTATTGTTCATTGTTAATCAGTTATTTATAGTAGAGATCACCGTATGGAGACTGTTAGTGTTTTCTTCTGTGGTGTGTGTTGTTATTTTTGGCTCTGAACTCTTAAACCCTGAAAACTTGGTGTAAGTATTTCACTATAACATAAAGTGTTTATGATCAATCAGAAACAATCAAGGTAAAAGTTTGGGGAAAAATACATTCTCAGGGTGTAACACTCAAACTGTCAGGACGGTGTGGTTGTGGTTTGACCAGATTTGATTGACAGGGACCTGGCAACATGAACAAACAACCTGACCATTGTCATCACATGTTGATTCAAATACTGCTTAATCCTGATTGGTGGACAGAAACACATGACCCCATTTTCATAGTGTGTACAGTGTTTTTTGTTGTTTGGCATTTAAACATGTTTGTGAAAGTGCCTTAAAAGTAAGATATCACCTGTAATGATGAAGGCCTTTAGGTGGGTTCAGCATCAGCAGTCTTGTAGAGGGGAACCGTGTCAAAATATGCAGTAAATATATACAGATTAATACATATCAAAATCCACTGGTGTGTGTGTGTGTGTATATATATATATATATATATATATATATATATATATATATATATATATATATATATATATATAGTGTGCAAAGGGGGAACCTGAAGTAGGATATCCTAGACTAACAGACTAACATCAGGCTTACAAGCTGTCATAGAGTAAGTAAACTACTAAAGAGGTGCCTCTATTTGTCCTATGATAGGTGCAAAATGGTTAACCAGAGAGCAGCAGTGTCAAGAATAAGACAAAGCACAAGGAACCAATAAAGAAAAAAGAACAGTGAACTGATAAAGAAAAAGTATAATAAGAAGGAACTGAGATAAATCACACTGCAGAGAATACCATTTGACAAAATAAAAGTTTTCAAAAATCACAAAAAGGAGTAAATGTCCATTTCCTTACATCCAAAATGTAAGGAAGAAGTGACAAATTATGAGTCATGTAACATTGTCTATGGGAAATGGGGTTTTTTACTCCAGGAACCAGCACCCAAAGTAGCAACTCCCAGTTCACAACTGTATTAGCTTGACTATTCACACTGCTTTTAAAGAAAGTAAGCAGGTCCTAATTTAACAGGTGAAGTTGTGACTGGGTTCTTTATGCTATAACTTGTATGTGTGTATGAGACTGTTTATTTCTGTTCTCTCAGTACAGGATGTGAGACTTGTACAGACTTGTTTCAAAAGAACTCTGTCCTGAGCTCACAATCAGTGTTTCTGGTTTACCTCTCAGACTGACTGAAGTCCAGAAGATGAGTGATTGTGTGGAGGAAGGAGAAGACAGATCAGTCTGAAGAATCTGTCTATCAGTTATGAAGAAAAACCTCCAAACACAATGTAAGATATCACATCACATTACATTACATTTGTTTGGTAGACTCCATAGAAACTAGAGTGTAAACTGCATTCCCCTCAAACATCAACAAAGAACGTGTTCAGTACTACAATACAGGGCTTGTAGCATTAGCAGTTAGAAACAAAAGGCCCAGTTCTGACAAAAACACCTAAACTGTGTTTCTTATTTGCACAACAGAAAAGGTGTTGAGTTCTTAAAAATCTTCATATAATCATCAAAATCACAGACTAAATGGACCTTGTGGTGAGATTGATTTGTCAACTTTTGTATAAGATTTAACCTTTATTCTCAACATTTAAGCCAAAAAATGTCAATTTTCACACGTACATTTCCGTGACAACTGAGAAAACTCGATCCAGTAGAAAGCCTCAGAGCAGCTTCTGAGTAGACTTGTGGTGAGACGTTTTAACTGAAGATCCTCTTGAGTTTCTCTAACACTTAAATGACTGCAGCCAAACTGGAATTGTTGTCAAACCAGTCAGATCCAGTAGAAAGAATGAGTTTATACTGGCAGACAGACAGAAACACAACTGTTCTCTTATCAATGTTCTGATTTTACCAGACAGTCAAGATGACGAAGAAGGACCTCCTTGACATTCTGGAAGATTTAGGAGACGATGAATTTGAAGACTTCAAGTGGCACCTGAAGGATGAAAAGGTGGGCAACATCCCACCCATCAAACAGATCAAGCTGTCAAAGGTGAAGATGCGGGATGTGGTGGATCTGATGGTGCAGAATTATACATTTCCTGGAGCTGTGCGCGTGTTCAAGAGTATTTTAAAGAAGATCAGCAGGAATGACCTTGTGGGGAAGTTACCGAACATCAGCTCAGGAGCAGAAGGTCAGTCACAGGAAGAGACAAACATGACATCACATCCAGACAGCAGCTCTGTGAGGAGAAACAGTCCAGACAATAAGTATTTGGACAGTAACATGTTTTTTTTATTCTTCAGGCTCTGTGCTTCAGCACATTCAAATTAAAATAAAATAACTGATACCACATTAAAGTAGTAGTTTTAATTTGAGTAGTTTTACTTCAACATAGAAAGAACAGTGTGGGAGATAAAGACCTTTTAACACAGAGTCTAAATTACAGGGTTTAAATGTAATGGTACAGATACACATGAAGTCAGACTACATGATCATACGACACAGACGTAACTAAGCAAACCAATGCCCACAATAAATCTGGTGGTATCTCCACTGACCAACAGACACTGGCGGATCTGAGAAATACAGTACATCCTGGAGGCTGGTTTCACACCGATGGTAATTCGGGGGGTTGTCATTGGACTATTGAAATTTTGTGGGTCTAACTGTGGAAAACATGAATGAACTCATGCCAGGTGAGCACTGACGTAATTCTGGCAGGTGGCCCTACAAAGTAATCGTTATTGGTTAATTTGCAGAGATCCAACATTCCCTCCATGAATAAACACTTGACCTGCTGTATATGAAGTGTCATGAGATAACTTTTGTTGTGATTTGGTGATATATAAATAAATTGACTTGAGAGGCAACAATAGTACTGCAAAGAAACAGGATGAGATTGCTTTGACAACAGTCAAACCAAAACTGCATGATAGCATTGCAAAAAAAGTTGGTCGTGGCTCTACTCTGTGAACAGCAAAATGCAACTTTTTAGTAGGACTGTAACTGAAATAAAGTGATGTCACTTTGAATAACCGTTGGGACCTTTGAGATTCTTTAAGAATACCAAAAATATGACATTGTAACGACTCAGAACGCAAAAGCACGACCTCAGAGACAGGAGCAGAGTCCAATATTCTTTAATCAGTCGAAAAAAAAACAAGCAGGGGTCACAAACCAGGCAGATCAGGCAGACAACTCCAAGGGACTAGGCAAATCTCACGACCGGGAAACAGGCAGGATCTCGGGAAACAGGCAAGCGAACAGGTAGATAAAGAAATGCCGGAAAGCTATGCAAACACACTAGTCAGATGTGAATGTGGACCGGTATATATAAGGAGTGACTGATGAGCCTAATGGGATCCAGGTGAGGAGATGGGTGGGGAAACTCAGGTGAGGGGAATGAGGTGATTGCAGGACAGGTGTGGGTGTGGCAGGATCTGCAATGACAGGAGAGTTAGCGATCAGGCAGGTGAACAACATGAAAAATCATCATGTTCATCATGTCTTTGTTCAGTATTTGTCAACAAGATAAAACACAATAAAGCCCAAGAGCTTATTTCCATTTTGGTCCTTTGGATTCAACGTGCTTCATAGATCTTTAAATCAAATCAAAATAGTCATCCCATATGTTGAAATAATCAGCTTACAGAGTTTTACAATCTTTAAAGAAGAGATTCATAATGAAGAGAGTTATAGAAAAATAGGAATAGGATAATAGGAAAAATGACTGATTAAGAAGCTTATGAAGATGGGGGAATGAACGTCTTTGATTGATTTTGCAATATGAATGGTTTTACAAATACATTTATAGTTAAATCAAATCATTACAAGTATTATCAAAAAGAGAAACTAATGTGTATAAAGCTGCAATGCTTAGTTGATTAAATGATTGTCAGAAAACTGATCGGCAACTGAGATGAATGATATTGGGATCAGTGATTTTATAGTGATCCTTTGATCAGCCCAAATTACTTCAAGTGCCTCTGGACAGCAGAAGTGTCCCTGTTGGTTCTCCTCTTCACTTTCTCTCTGTAGCTTTAACTCATTTTAGTAAACAGATAAATCACTGGCAGCTATTCAACTTTTACTCTCCTGAGTTGAGTTTACTTTATGCTCTCACTTGTATATCACCATCTGTAATCACTTCCATAACCTTGCAACTAAATGCAGGTTGTTCACAATTCATGCTGAAATAATTAAGTTCTAAGTTTTTATATGATTGTAATTCTCAGTCTTTGTAAAGCACAATAGTCAGGCTGAAAGCAGCTGCTTTATTTTTGACATCAGTACAGTTTTTAGTCTCAGTAGCACATCTGGTGGATCAGTGTGGTAATGCAGCAGGATGTCAGTTTTACACCAGAACTTCCTGTGAGAAAGTATTTCTTTGTCTTGAATTTGTTTCTTTATTTTTCTATGGTGGTAAATCACAACACATTGAATGAATGAAATGTCCAAAATCTCATTGGTGTATTATGATTATTGGTGGATTGATGAGAATTTACTTTAAATTTACTTTATAAAGCTCTTAATGGTCTTGGTCCTACCTGTTTATAATATTTGCTCTTAGCCTATGAGCCCTCTAGAACCCTCAGGGCTTCTGTTAGCGGCCTTTTAATTATCCCTAAAGTCAGAACAGAACCCACAGCGAGGCATCCATCTATTACTATAGTCCTCGTCTGTGGAACACCTTCCTGTAGACCTGAGGGCAGCAGAGAATGTTGAGCCCTTTATATTACTTTGCAGTTTGAGCTTAAATGTAGGCTTTTGATTTTGGACTTTGCTGTGTTTTACAGACCAGGAAAGGGTCTTGCAGAGGAAGTTTCACACTTTCTCCCTTCCTCCTGGGGAGCTACATCTGACCTGGAGCCGAACCAATTCACCTCAGAACCCTAAACCCACTGATCAGCCATCTACTAGTCACTCACAGGTGAGCTAACAGGGCACTATTGACCTTAGGTAACCTAGGCTGAAGCTAGCATGATTATGGTAAACACAAATGTCATAGCCAGATGATCTAGTCAAACCAGTTTGGAGGAATTTACCAGCAGAGTCTTTTTTTTAAAGCTTTTTATGGTATCTTTTTTTATAATTGCAGAGCCTCAGAAATCCTGTTGCCTTAGAGGTTGGGTCAGACCTGGTACTGTCGAGTTTGTCCTCTGCTGCCCTGGATGAGTCTGAGGCAGCAGTGCTGAGAGAGCTGAGTGAAGTCACTGTGCAGCTGCAGGGAGCCACAGCTGTCTCTCCAGATCTAGACAGAGTGAAGGAAATCCTGATCAAAGCTAAAAACGAGGCAAACCTTCAAGAGCTCAGAGTGGACGTCAGCTTCATTCCAGTTCCCAGACAAGCTGCAGTGACCAAAGTACTGGTGCGCTACAGTGAAAATGTGAACAAGCTGAAAGAGGTTCTGCAAGACTACCAGATGAACCAGGTTGGGACACAAGAGGGTCCGCACTTACCCAACCCTGATATGATTAACGATATTGATAAAAGCTTGGGCCTGATTGAGATGAAGCAGACTATTCTGGATTGCAACATGTTTCAAGCTCGGTTCTCTACCTCGGCAGCATCGCTGAGGAAGAGCACAAAGTGTGAAATGTGTTTTTCTTTTTGGCTGCTCCCTTCCTTGACAATTTTCACTGATCCGTGTCAGTGTCCACTGTTTTCCATTAAACCATTTCTGTCACATATTTACATAAATACAATTTTCTTATACATTTTTACTTCAGGAGAATTCAGTTGCTTAGATCCGTTATAACTTTCATCTAGATTAATGGGTATAAATGTATAACATCTGTCCTCAACGTGATGTGAATATAATTTATTTTAAGATATTTCCATCACATCCCTTCAAGGCAATTTTGACAAACTACTACTGTATTTCTTTGTTTTTTTCTTGGTAGATTGAGCGCTTGCAGAATGAAGTGCAGATTCACATTTCTGATAAGATCAGACAGGCCGGAGGAGCAGGTGAAAAGCTTCTGTACCACAAGACGACCCAGGACAGCTGTGACTCCAGCATGACAACTGGGTACAACAGGCGCTTTGCCGGGCAAAACGGTAATTATCATTTGCATTGATTCGTAGTCATAAGCAGTCTTGACCAAAAATACTACAACAGTGAGTTGCGCACAGACTGGAAAGTTTGCAGGCTATGATGTTGTTGATACAGGAGGCTACGTGTGTTGGATCAATCGGGTGTCATGATAGACATGGATCTTACCATCAGGTCAAAAGCAATGAAAGGGAGGGGGGACTTCATGCCTACAGATCTGAATGGATGTAATAATTTTACGTTTTGACACTGGCCTGACACTTCAGGCCAATCAGCAGACAAATCAGGCAGGCCACTGGGAATCCTGGTGTTCCTGATGGCCAATCTGGGCCTGTAGCCTATTAAAGTGATGGATGTAATGAAAAGCACTCCACTGATCCAAAGAAGATTTTAAAAGGTTTATGTCTATGTTTTGACTGTTTTGTGTCAGTAAGCACAGACAGTTGACCAATTTGAATTAGAAGAGAAAATTTCAGCACATGTGGATTTTCAATTGTTTTTACAGGTAGAATTTCTGTTGTGTTAAAAAGTGAGACCAGGGTTTTCAAGATGTGTCTGAACAGTTGTGAATTATTATTACAAACTTCATCTTTTTGTTCTGAATCAATGCAGGAAATCAGTCTTACAACAAAGTGAACCTTGTTCTGCTGGGAATGTCCGGGACTGGAAAGAGTGCAAGTGGAAACACAATCCTTGGAAAGAAACAGTTCATGTCAAGAATCAGTTCAGTGCCGGTCACCACAGAGTGTCAGGTGGCAGACACTGAGATAAACAGTACATGTGTGCGTGTCATTGATACCCCAGACATCTTTGATGATTACATCAAATCATCAGTTAAGAACCAACATGTAACAAAGTGCAAACAGCTTCTTCAGTCAGGGCCTTGTGTGTTCTTACTTGTGTTACATATTTGCAGATTCACATATGATGAGACAGACATACTGAGAAAGTTGGAAGAAGCTTTTGGTATCAGAGCTAAAGAACGAACAGTCATCCTGTTTACCCGTGGAGAAGATCTGCAGCGTGCAGACATGAGCTTGGAGGATTTTTTGCATTCCTGCGATTCTGAACTCAAGAACATAGTTGATCAGTGTGGTAGAAGATGTGTTGTTTTTGAGAACAAAGCCTCACATAAACATCAAGTGGAAGAGCTCATGCAGACAGTGATCAGGATGTTAAATAAATAGTAGAATCAATAAGTGTGCATGTATCAGACCAGATCAATAAAGTGTTGGATGTGATTTCTTTGTATATAGATATAAACAGGTTAGACTGTAAAATGATTCAACAGCTTGAATTGTCTGATTGTTTAATTTGAAATGATTTGTCAGTTATGAATTTCATGTTTGGTTTTCCTCTCACTTTGCTTCTTAATAATCACTATTTAACCAACTTTATTTTAATGTTATGTTTGTTTAGTTTGTCAAATAAACCAAATATTTCTCTACTGGTGAAATTGTTCCTTCTTTCTTTGTTAACCTTTGTAAACTGTGATGGAATGAGATAAATAAACATTACATTTACCAATAAAAGCAAGTAGTGTAATACACCCAGTGTCTCTGCAGTGATTTAAGTACTGATCCTCTCTTCCTGCTAACCAATACCCCACGCATCTCAGGGCTTAACACATCCTTAGAAAACACTAGAAAAAGAAATAACACAAAGATAAATAAATGACTTTTTTCTTCTTTATCTGTGTGACACAATGTAAAATGTAACATGGTTTGTTTAATTTATCCTCCTATTACATTTAGAGTCAAACTGACCAGTTTTTATTTTAAGTTTAAGGCTTTTTCTGCAGGAACATGTAAATGGAAAAGGAGGAATTTCATGTTTCCCTCCAAATATGACATGTGGATATTGGACAGTCAATCACAAAATCAATATTACTACTAACCAAAAATAGTCAAAATATTTAGTTTAGACTAAATCTGTTCTGAATATTTTCTACAATATAAAGAATAATGTGTCCGTCTCTCCCTCCCATCAGATTTGACCCTGAATCACTCAAGTCTGTTGACATATGGGTCAGTTTAGTAAAAATGTTTCATGTCTAAATGTTTTTTTTTTCTCATCCTGTATGTTTGACTCTGGAACCAAACTTGTGTATCTGTGTGAGGATCAACTGAACCAAACAGTAAACTGTACAATAACAGGTAAAATATCACCATCTACTGGACGTTTGATGTAGAAGTTCTTTCTGTTCTGAAGGTGCTCGCTCGCTCTGATTGGACCAGGCTTCAGTTGGACATAAACTTCAGGAAACTATTTCCTTACAAGCTTTTACAACTATTTCCTCTGATTTAGAGGCAAGTTGTCAGTGTTTCTAAACTACATCTTATTTGTTGGAATACTAGAATATATTGTGATTATCACTGTTTTATTTATATATTTACATTTTAATCAACTTGGTATCTGTTTTTAATTCCTGGCAATGGTATATTGATTGTTGTTATTTGATCCATTTTACATTTTCCTTTTTATCATGTATCTGTTTTGCTGATCCTTCAGCCTTAAAATACCTTTTTCATTTTATGTTATATGTTTTCATAATCTTTATGTTTTATGCGCTGTTGATATCTTGGCAGGTTACTCCTGTAAATGACATTTTTAATCTCAGTAAGACGTTTTTCTGGTTAGATAAACAACATGAAAACATTTAATGAGAAAGTGAAACATTGGCTGAAACAAAACCAAACCTGCGATCACTGATCTGTGATCTGTGTCCATGTGCATGTACATGTCTGACTCAACAGGGACTAGAAATCGTCCCTACTGCTAGGTCGTTACTAAGGGTCAGCCTACTTGCTGGAATAGTAAACTATGTTTCATTACATATGAGTCTACTGACATAACTAATTGTGATGAGTATTAGTCAGACCCCATCTATTTTCAGGGAAACGGGGATAAAACTAGCAAAAGTTTTTTGTTAGAGCGAACTGCCTCACAATATGAATACATTTTGATTATATATTTTATTTTGTTGGTAACTGTTGTACATTTGCAATACAGTAGAAACTACTTATAGTGATCACTATAAATGGATGATTATTATAACTGAACCAATTTTTTTTCTTTTTCTTAATTTTTCGTGCAGATTACCATCTAATTGACATTTGTATATTTATTACATGAATATAAAGTAATGAAATGGCCAGCTTCACTATTTACTGAATTTTATTGACTGTTTGATCAGGATATGTCCTTTAACTCCCACATAAAACAAATTTCAAGGACTGTCTTTTTTCACTTATGTAATATTGCAAATATCAGGCACATCCTGTCTCAACAAGATGCAGAAAAACTAGTCCACGCATTTGTTACTTCCAGGCTGGATTATTGCAATTCATTATTACAGGCTGCCCTAACAAGTCTCTAAAGACTCTCCAGCTGGTCCAGAATGCAGCTGCATGCCCTCTCTACATTTAAGACGAGCCCCCTCTCTCAACCCAACCAGTCAATGCAGATGGCGTCCACCTAGAGTCTGGTTCTGCTTGAGGTTTCTACCCGTTAAAGGGGAGTTTTTCCTTACCGCTGTCGCCAAGTGCTGCTCATAGAGGAATTGTTGGGTCTCTTTAAATTAAAGAGTACGATTTTGACCTGCTTTATGTGAAAAGTGCCCTGAGATAACTATTGTTGTGATTTGGCGCTATATAAATAAAATTGAATTGAAGTGAATTGAATTTCATAATACAGAACAGCTGTTTAAATGCCTGTTTTGCTGCTGCATCTTGCTGGCTGGTTTTTGGCACGAGCACATTTTTTATTGAGAGAAAATGACTTTTTCCTTTTCTCCCTCCTGTCATGGTTTCAATGTGCATGCAGTATCAGCCTCAGGTCACCAGCTGGCAGCAGACGGGTTGTGCATTTAGGCTGCGGGGGGTGGGGACCTCAAGAGCGCCACAGCGAGAAAGTTGAACCAGAATCAACTTTTGGAGAAATGCAACCTGTAAGGCTGTACAATCCTGCCATGAGGGAAGATAAAAACATTACTAGGAAAAGGAGAGGACATTTCTCCTTGTTTAATAATGTTAAAAGTAAAGTTAGACTTTGCTGGCAGCTTCCTGACTCATTTTACAAAAGAGGAAGGAGAGAGAGAGAGAAAGGCAGTGGTCAAGTGAGCTAGAGAGTGGATGAGGAGAGCGAGCAGTGGTAGCAAGAAAGATGGTGAATGAGAGGAATAAAATGTTATTTTCTGATTGTTTCATGTCAGTTAGAAATAAACACTCAAACCCCACACAACCCTGCAGAAGTGCTGCAATGCCTGATAATGGTGCTGCAGCCGCTAAATACACATCATACATGTATTATGGGAGTAAGGTAAAAAGAAAATAGAATTATCATAGTTTATTTAAACAGCATTTGTATAGGAATGATTCTGTCCTGAGCTTTTTAACCCATATAAGCAGTTGATCACTGTAACTGTGATTAATACAAGAGGTTTCCACTGTAGCCTATTAATATTGCTTAAATATAAATGAATAAATAAAACAAAATACTGAGGACAAAGATTGGGCTGGTCAGATGGAGAAACTAAACTAAAAAGTAAAGATTAAAATTAAAAACACCTCCACCAACCTGCTCTATTCTATATTCTATTCTATTCTCAACTTGTCAAACTCAGCCTCCCAGTTCAATGTAAACTGTTTTACTGTATTGTCTTAATGTCTGTATGTTCTGACACTGTCCAACTTCCTTGTCTTATGTTCCTATGTCTTCTTTTATGTTATATTGCACCAATATATATAATTGAAAAAGTTCATTCTGGTATGAAAGGTGAGAAAAGTATTCTGCCAGTAAAATGTATGGTAAACACCTAAAATGCCAATAATCTTCATTGTTTGCTGTTTTGAATTTTATTGTTTAGATGGTTAAATTTTTACTTTATTTTTAAAATGAAGTAATTAGCAGTTATATAATTAGTTATCTTATTCAGATTAGACAGCTTGCTGAATTTCAGTCACACCCCAAAAACTTGCATTTTTCCTGATGTGAAGTGAGTTTGGATGCTTTTCATCCCTCTGAACAATTATAAAGAGAAGTTTGGAGAATTGATCTGTGTTTATATTAACAAATTATGAACACAAATTGCTCTTCTTGTGTCAACGTTACATTCATTCTGTAGATTTCTCTCCGGATAGGTGGTTTGTGTCATGATGCCATGAAGTCACTGATCTCTTAATACACAGTGACTTTCACATAAGGAACCAGCTCTTCAGAATCTCCATACACCATGCATGTTACTGTAATAATAAAATATTTTTTACTCACGCTATTTAATTCATACTGAAATACTTACAGCACTTTACGATCATGTTCATAATAATGAAATTTGTTTTTTAATTGTCAAACTGGGAATGTGTTGGCAAGACCAAATTTACTGTTTTAATAATCATATTCAATAAAATTATTAGGTAACCAGTCTGTGACTTACAATAAACACTTTAGTCTCAGATCCTTTTATTTCACTTTCAGTTTTTATTATTATTTTTCAAGCTATTTCATACGTCATCGAAGTATGTAAAATTATAAATTACAATGAAATTCTCAAACACCAAACCACATATATAGTATATATGTATATTATACACCCAACAAATCAAAATACAAATAGTAGTTCTTTAATAGCCTTCATCCTTTCTTTCATACTCTTCTTCTTCATGATCAAACAGTTACAACATTAGTTTTCATTACCGATGTATTATTTGAATAGATACCCTTGAAGCAGTCACATGTTCACAATAGTATATTTTAATATTTTGTCATTTAAAAATAGTCTTCAGTTAACACATTCAGGCTACAGAAGCTCCTATTTTCACTGATTACTGATCAGGTGTTGTGGTCATTGATTACGGTTTCATACTGTGTATTTTACAGTCTAGTAAGTATTCTGAAGAAATTGACAATACGTTCCAGCAATGAACCAAACAATGGAAACAGAAAAACAACATCCAAGTCTTCTTCTCTCACGTTTTGTCTTTTTGCAGTGGCCTGAACTTCTTGATACATGGCATCTGTGTAGCATTCCCCCCCGTTTCCAGCCACCATGTCATCGATCTTCTTGAACAGCTCCACCACTTGGTTTCTGTCACTTTTGTTGATGTTGTCAAAGACGTGGAACCTGTTTCCACATCTTTGGACGACTCGTCGGAGGTCTGGGTCGCCTTCACGTACGTACTCTTGTATGGTCATGTCTCCAAGATCACCACCACGAGTAAACAGCACGATCATGTGCTGGTTAGCGTTTGGACCAAACAGCTGTTGCAGGGCTTCCACTGAGTTTTTCTCTTCAGGGGTGAATCGACCAACTTGGAGGACCAGCAGGAAGACATGAGGACCAGGACATGAGACTTTGACACATCTCACAATTTCGTCTCTGATAAATTCTGCAGATTTCGTGGTGTCCAGAATCCCTGGTGTGTCTACCACACTAACTACTCTGTTACCCCAGCGTGTCTCAGCTTTTTCACAGCACTGAGTCACTGACCCAGAGGCAGGACAGGATCTGAAGCGTTTCTCTCCCAGAATGGTGTTTCCAACAGCACTCTTGCCCACACCAGTTTTTCCAATCATGACAATTCTCAAATCAGGACCTGAAAACAAATCAGAACTTCTGTTTAGGTTCTCTGAAAGAGTTTATCACTGGCTTGATGTGCAAATAATTTAGTGAATATAAACACATTGTGATAAAGTTTAAAGCAAATTAGTCATATACAGTAGATGAAACAAAACAATTGCTTGAAATCTCACCTGGAGGAACTGAGTCCATCTTTTCTCAGCACTGTTGTCTCTGCACAGTTGACTATGAATGTTATAACATTTGTTTAAGACACGTTTTAGTTATACTGTAGCTTCACAGTTGACACGCCCCCTAACATTTGCATAACAGCTCCATATAAAACATGTGCAGACCAGAGACTCCTGCAGATACACACAGCTTGTCTCCTGTACTTTACTGCACTGGATCTGAGGACCATGTCTGAGAGTAAGTTTGGCCATGATATCTTTATATACAGCATGATCGTTTTTAATATTCTGATTGCTTTGTGTTAGTAAGAAAGTACTGTCAAAGTGAAAGGAAACTTTAGGATTATCAAAGGAAATCTGACCACATAAAAGATGTTTCATTGTATTTATATGATACAAACTCTATTGTGTTGTTTTTTTTCACAGAAAGGAAGATTTCAATTGTTGTCCTGGGGACTGAAGATAATTTGAAGAAAAGTCTAATATCTGTCATCCTAGGGAAAGATATATCTGTATACAGCAGTACTCTGAACAAAACTGAGACATATGAAAATGATACATATGAGGTCACATATACCCCAAACTTGTACAAAGAAAGTGAGGAGATAAAAAAAGTATTTTCTTCAAAACATCCTGACATGTCTGTGTTAGTGTTAAAGGATGAGATTTCAACACAAGAGATGTGGCAACAGATGGAAAATCTGCAGAAGACAACTGGAAAACCCACAGAAGAGTTCAGAGTTGTGCTGCCATTAAATCATAAACGTGAAGAATGTTATCCAGACAACTGCTGCACCATGGAGGAGTTATTCAGCAAACTGAGAGAACTGGCTGAACAAAGACATCTCATGCCGACAGACAAAAGGTAAAAAAGTTGAAAAATTAAGGATGTAGATGTGAGATGTAATTAATATACAAATTATTAATAAATTATTATTATCATTATATTATATAATACTATTACACCAAAGATGAACTGGTTCTACAAAAAGCTTCCTGGTCAGTTAATATGATTCTGCTTCTGCATTATAGATCTGCTGACCAACCACACTCTCAAATGAAGACAGGTAAGCCACAGTCTCTCTCAGCGACATCTTACCAACTTACATTCAAGTGTGTGTTTGTCAGTTTGAAATTAATTCAACCTGACAAAAGCTTTTATAGCAACTCATAATAACAACAACAATAATAACATAAATTCTTATTTGTCCTTTTTACTCAGGTGCCAGACAAAGCAAAGAGTTTTAAAGTTCTAAAGCAGAGTTTAAAAAGTGAGATCAGGGTTTTCAAGATGTGTCTGAACAGTTGTGAATTATTATTACAAACTTCATCTTTTTGTTCTACACCAATGCAGGAAATCAGTCTGACAACAAAGTGAACCTTGTTCTGCTGGGAATGTCCAGGACTGGAAAGAGTGCGAGTGGAAACACAATCCTTGGAAAGAAACAGTTCTTGTCAGGAGTCAGTTCAGTGCCGGTCACCACAGAGTGGCAGGAGGCAGAAACTGTTATAAGCAGTACATGTGTGCGTGTCATTGATACCCCAGACATCTTTGATGATGACATCAAATCATCAGTTAAGAACCAACATGTGACAAAGTGCAAACAGCTTCTTCAGTCAGGGCCTTGTGTGTTCTTACTTGTGATACAAGTTGGTAGATTCACAGATGGTGAGAGACACATACTGAGAAAGTTGGAAGACGCTTTTGGTAACAGAGCTAAAGAACAAACAATCATCCTGTTTACCCGTGGAGAAGAGCTGCAGCGTGCAGACATGAACTTGGAGGTTTTTTTGCAGGACTGCGATTCTGATCTAAAGAAAATAGTTGATCAGTGTGGTAGAAGATGTGTTGTTTTTGAGAACAAAACCCCACATCAACATCAAGTGGAAGAGCTCATGCAGAAAGTGGAGAAGATTTTAAATAAATAGTAGAATCAATAAGTGTGCATGTATCAGACCAGATCAATAAAGTGTTGGATGTGATTTCTTTGTATATAGATATAAACAGGTTAGACTGTAAAATGATTCAACAGCTTGAATTGTCTGATTGTTTAATTTGAAATGATTTGTCAGTTATGAATTTCATGTTTGGTTTTTCTCTCACTTTGCTTCTTAATAATCACTATTTAACCGACTTTATTTTAATGTTGTTTGTTTAGTTTGTCAAATAAGCCAAATATTTCTCTACTGGTGAAATTGTTCCTTCTTTCTTTGTTAACCTTTGTAAACTGTGATGGAATGAGATAAATAAACATTACATTTACCAATAAAAGCAAGTAGTGTAATACACCCAGTGTCTCTGCAGTGATTTAAGTACTGATCCTCTCTTCCTGCTAACCAATACCCCACACATCTCAGGGCTTAACACATCCTTAGAAAACACTAGAAAAAGAAATAACACAAAGATAAATAAATGACTTTTTTCTTCTTTATCTGTGTGACACAATGTAAAATGTAACATGGTTTGTTTAATTTATCCTCCTATTACATTTAGAGTCAAACTGACCAGTGTAATTGTGATAGATTTTAAAGCAAATTAGTTATATACAATAGATGAAATAAAAAATAGCTTGAAATGATTCAGAAGAGGAGGAGATATCTGAAGAAGAAGATGGGGAAAAATACAACCTAGGGCATGATGCATCATCTTCAGATGAAGATGAATCTCCCCAAGATGAAAGAGAGACATTTTGTCAAAGAACAGCAAAATAACATGGTCCTTGTCACCATATGACAACCAGGGCAGGATGGCAGCACAAGATGTTATAAGGATGACCCCAGGGCCCACAAGATATGCAGTTACCTAGAACATTGCCTCCGTAAATATGGAGACAACTGGAAAAGGATGGATGAGATTGACCTGTGTGCCTACGTAGGGCTGCTAATCTTAGAGGGTGTGTATATGTCCTGAGGTAAGACTAAATCTAGTCTCTGGGAAGCAGAGAGTGTAAGGACAATTTTCCTGCCACAATGTCACTGAAAGTCTTTCACACTTTCTCAAGAATGCTACGATTTGATGACAGCGAGTCAAGACCTGCAAGATGTGTGAGAGACAAACTGGCAGCCATAAGAGAGGTCTGGTAGAAATGGGTGGAGCATCTGCCATACCTCTACAACCCTGGGCCTGAAGTAACAGTGAATGAACACACCTTGTGGGTGGGGGCAATGGTTCAAAAAAGACTAGTATGGGAAAAGACTAGTATTTTATAATTTAATTCCTAATTGTACAGTATATAAGAATATATCACTATGTTGCCAAAAGAACTTGAAGAATGTTATTGTTTCCCTTCAATTTCAATTTTCTGCACATTTCCGCTACTTTCTTAGACTATACAAGTACTGTCTCTTGCTAAAGGAAATAATGTTTACACCTATGCAGTATCTTTAGCAATAATAATAATAATAACAATAATAATAAACCTCTACTTTAGTAAAGAAAACAATTATGACAGGTGTGTTGCAATAAAACAAGTGATTTCCACTGATTAAATGTAGTCTTTCTGCACTTTAAAGAGGGAAAACCCAGATATTCACAAAGTTTGTTGATGATTGACAGGTTGTTTCTTCATACAAAATAGATTTGGTGTTCAAAACTCAATTAAGCTGCTTTATTTCAGTGGTTTAGTGAAGGCAAGTTATTTTTGACCCTTAGGACAAGGGGAGTATACAGAATATTAAGACTAAACAAGAGTTAAAATGTTCTTTATTTATAGCGTCACAGCTGACACGCCCCCTAACATTTGCATAACAGGTCCATATAAAACGTGGAGAGCAGTGATTCCTGCAGATACACACAGCTTGTCTCCTGTACTTCACTGCTCTGGATGTGAGGACCATGTCTCAGTGTAAGTTTGGCCATGATATCTTTCTATACAGCATGATTGTTATTAATATTTTGATTGCTTTGTGTTAGTAAGACAGTACTGTCAAAATGAAGATTTTGTTTTTGATTATCAAGGTAAATCTGACCACCACATCTGACCACACAAATTTTCATTGTATGTGTATGATATAAACTCCATTATGTTGATTTCTCACAGAAAGGAAGATTTCAGTTGTTGTCCTGAGGACTGGAGATTCAGTAAAGAAAAGCCTGATATCTGTCATCCTAGGGAGAGATGTAGCAGAAAGAAAACCTGATAAATATGAAAATCATACATATGAGGTCACATATACCCCAAACTTGTAGAAAGAACATGAGGGCATAAGAAAGTTATTTTCTTCAAAACAGCATGACATGTGTGTGTTGGTGGTAGAGGATGGGTTTCCACTAGAAGAGGTGCAGGAGCAGATAAAAAAGCTGCACGAGACAACTGGAAAACCCAGAGAAGAGTTCATAGTGGTGCTGCCATAAAGATATAAATATGAAGAATCTCACCTGTTCAAATTCTGCACCACAGAGCACTTAATCAGGAAACTGAGAGAACTGGCTGAAGACAGACGTCTCATGCCAACCAACGAAAGGCAAAAAAGGTGAAAAATGAAAGATTTGAAAGAGTTGATGTAGATTTAGGATTAGACCTAACATAATGCACAAATTATTCATTTATTATTATTATTATTGTTGTTGTTGTTGTTGTTGTTTTTGTTGTTGTTATTATTAGTAGTATTAGTATTAACAGTATATTATATAATATTTTTACAAAAAAGATGAACTGGTTCTACAAAAAGCTTCCTGCTCAGTTCATATGATTCTGCCTCTTCATTATAGGTCTGCTGAGCAACCAAACAGTCAAATGGAGACAGATGAGCCACAGTCTTTCTTTGCGGCATTTTACCAACTTCCATTCAAATGTGTGTTTGTATGTTTGAAATTAATTCAACCAGACACAAACTTTTATAGCATCTCACATAAACTCTTATTTGTTTTTCATTCAGTTTTCAGATATATATGTATATACATCATAGAGTTCTTCACTGAATACAAGAAGAGTTTAAAAGGTGAGATCAGGGTTTTCAAGATGTGTCTGAACAGTTGTGAATTATTATTACAAACTTCATCTTTTTGTTTTACACCAATGCAGGAAATCACTCTGACAACAAAGTGAACCTTGTTCTGCTGGGAATGTCCGGGACTGGAAAGAGTGCAAGTGGAAACACAATCCTTGGAAAGAAACAGTTCTTGTCAACAGCCAGTTCAAATCTGGTCACCACAGAGTGTCAGGTGGAAGAAACTGAGATTAAAGGTACATGTGTGCGTGTCATTGATACCCCAGACATCTTTAATGATGAAATCAAAGCATCAGTTAAGAACCAACATGTGACAAAGTGCAAACAGCTTCTTCAGTCAGAGCCTTGTGTGTTCTTACTTGTGATACATGTTAGCAGATTCACAGATGGTGAGAGAGACATACTGAGAAAGTTAGAAGACGCTTTTGGTAGCAGAGCTGAAGAACAAACAGTCATCCTGTTTACCCATGGGGAAGAGCTGCAGCGTGCAGACATGAACTTGGAGGATTTTTTGCAGGACTGCAATTCTGATCTAAAGAAAATAGCTGAACAGTGTGGTAGAAGATGTGTTGTTTTTGAGAACAAAGCCTCACATCAACAAAAAGTGGAAGAGCTCATGCAGACAGTGAACAGGATGTTAAATAAATATCAGAATCAATAAGTGTGCATGTATCAGACCAGATCAATAAAGTGTTGGATGTGATTTCTTTGTATATAGATATAAACAGGTTAGACTGTAAAATGATTCAACAGCTTGAATTGTCTGATTGTTTAATTTGAAATGATTTGTCAGTTATGAATTTCATGTTTGGTTTTCCTCTCACTTTGCTTCTTAATAATCACTATTTAACCGACTTTATTTTAATGTTATGTTTGTTTAGTTTGTCAAATAAGCCAAATATTTCTCTACTGGTGAAATTGTTCCTTCTTTCTTTGTTAACCTTTGTAAACTGTGATGGAATGAGATAAATAAACATTACATTTACCAATAAAAGCAAGTAGTGTAATACACCCAGTGTCTCTGCAGTGATTTAAGTACTGATCCTCTCTTCCTGCTTGTGTTATATTTTTTCATAACCTTTATGTTTTATGTGCTGTTGATATCTTGGCAGGTTACTCCTGTAAATGACATTTTTAATCTCACTGAGACGTTTTTTTTGGTTAGATAAAGTTATCATGAGTCCAGAAGGACATTTCATGTTTTATTGTTCATTACATTAAAACAAAATATCATTATTATCATGATTTATTTCTTTTCATTTATAATAAAAATATAATTTATTTATTTTGATTTGCATTTGATTTGATGGAAAAGTTCTATATAAATAAACTTTGATTGATCGATTGATTGATTTAAACAAACAAGTCAGACGGTACAGTTACACAGCAGACAAGAACAGGCCGAATATGTTACATGTTTTATTGATTTTGAGAGAGATGTTCAGTAAATGCAGACTCCACAGATACTCAAACACACCTCTGCTGATGATGCCTCAGCATGTGAAACAAACAGATGTGCCAATCTGATCTGAATAACGTTAAAAGTTTCACCATTAACAAACTGTTTGGAACTAAAGGTTCTACTGTATAGGTTAGTAAAAGACATTTGAAAGTCTCACACTTTCCACAGGTTTACTGGGATTAATACCAATATAGGTTGGAATTATTTCTTTTAAATACAACAATAGTTTGGATTAAACAAACAGGGTTTTTTCTAAAACTGACTTTACATAATATTCTTATTCTCAAGGGGGACCATATACTTACAGTCTTTTTTACCATGAAATTCCCTCTTAGTGTTACAATCCTTCCACCAAAGCTCAGCAACCAAACACTGTCCAGGAAAATACAAAGAATTTTGTACCAAAAAGACTGAAACTTTGGTCGATAATCACTTGATTTGACCATTAATACATGTCAAATACTGTGCTCTCTCTGATGTCAGATACTCTTTGGAATATGACCTCTTCATTTTCCATTTGAAAAGCTGCAATAAAGTGTAGATTTGACACTGAGGCTGAACTGCTCAGTGTTGTATTACTGTACTTTGCTCTTCGAATGGTGAATCAGTGCTGAAAATATGTTTTCATTCAAAGGTTAGCCTTTAATCTTCTGCTAATTTAATGAATAATATAGTTTAGTGCAAAATTAACAGAGCATCTGCTGATGTGCACTGGCTCAGTTTGTCAGAGGACTGGTACACCGAAAACCTCTTAGAATATGTAAACATGCAGATTATTTTGGTTTTATTTGCTGTGTTTTTGGAAAAGTGTCTCTAATATTTCTGCTGCCGGATCTTGATGGAATTTAACGTGTGGTACTCACAGCAGCATTCACAAAAAAATCACATTTCAAAACTAACCAGACAGTTTGCACGTTACTGTGGATAATTCACAGAAAATCTCTGAACAGATAGGACAGACAATAATAATAATAACATTAGATCTGGTTTCTGCCAGCAGAATTACAGACTACACTTTTACCCATATCCTCTGTACAGAGTGATGACAAGTTTTAACCTTGTTGATGCTGAAACTCTCAGGGAAATAGTAACAGAACTGAAACCGTCCACGTGTTCCCTTAATTAAATTCCTGCCTCTCTTTTTAAACCTATTTAAATTCTGTATCTGAATACATCCTTGTCATAGTAAATCACTCCCTACAGCTTAGTGTATTCCCCACTGATTTAAAACTGCTCTAGTAAAACCTCTTAAAGAAAGGGAACCTGGATATTTTAACACCCAGCAATTTTTAGAACAATGTCAAATCTCCCTTTTTTAAGCAAAACTCTAGAGAAACTAGTTTTTAATCAATTAAGTACGTTTTTAAACTCAAACGCTAAATTAGAAATGTTTCAGTCAGGTTTTAGGACACATTACAGCACAAAGAAAGACCTGATAAAGGTTTCTGGATGCTACTTGACCTGAGAGCTGCCTTTGATACTGAGGACCACCAGATTCTTTTAGATAGATTAAGTGTGTGTATGTGTTCGTGTTGCGTGACAAGTTTCATCCTGTTTACCAGACTCTTTGGCTATCACAAATCCAGAAGAAGAATGGAACATCTCTCAATTTCACTTATCTTGGACTTTGACCAAATTTGAATGGCCGTCTCTGCACTGTGTGTGTGTGTGTGGTACTTCGCCCCTTTCCCAATATTCCAGATGTTTCCTATTTGGTTTGATGAGCTGACATGTTTGGCATCGGTACAAGTCACAGCGACCTGCCACTCATTCTACTACACTTCCTATCTTTGCAGGAGAAAATGTTTTGTCTCTATAGATGACCACTCCTCTAAACACTATGAAGTTACCTGAGGGGCAACACAGGGATCAATTTTAAAACAGCATTTTATCATTTGAAGAACTTCTCCACAGCGAGGCCATTTCTCTCTCTGAGCAACACAGAAAGACCCTTTATAACCAGCAGGCTAGACGGCTGTAACGCTCTCCTTTCTGGTCTACTGAAGAATACAATTAATCAGCTACAATTAATTCAAAATCCTGCTGCAGGAGTGCTGATTAAGACCAGGAGGACACATTATACCTATTTTAAAGTCTTTACACTGGTTACCTGTTAGTTTTGGTATTGATTTTAAAATTCTTTCATTAGTTTATAAGGTACTTGATGGCCTCGCACCAGACTACCTCTGAGAAATGCTTTATGTTTATGAACCAGGAAGGCCCCTCAGATCCTCCGGTTCTTCTCTTTTAGCTGCTTCTCAAAGCAGAACCAAAACCTTCAGAGGATCTGAGAGCAGCTGAAAATACTAAAATCCATCTATGTAGTCTGGCTTTCATGTAGTGTTTTATCATTTTATTGTTTTATTATTTATACTTATTTATCATCATCATTATGATTTATTTTATTCTATTTTATTTTATCAAGATTTTACTGTTTTACTGTAATCTATTTTTTCCACAATTTTATTTATTGCTTGTATTATCTGTATTATCTTAACTATCCATCTTTTATTGTTGTTTTATTCAATTAACCTTTTTTTTGTTGCTTTTTATTTGTTTTGGTGCACATTAGACTCTAAAGAAAGACTGAAACATTGGTCAATAATCACTTGATCACTTGATTTGACCATTAATACATGTCAAATACTGTGCTGTCTCTGATGTCAGACACTCTTTGGATATTTGGATATTTTAACACCCAGCAATTTTTAGAACAATTTCAAATCTCCCTTTTTTAAGCAAAACTCTAGAGAAACTAGTTTTTAATCAATTAAGTACGTTTTTAAACTCAAACGCTAAATTAGAAATGTTTCAGTCAGGTTTTAGGACACATTACAGCACAGAGAAAGACCTGATAAAGGTTTCTGGATGCTACTTGACCTGAGAGCTGCCTTTGATACTGAGGACCACCAGATTCTTTTAGATAGATTAAGTGAGCATGTTGGGCTGTCTGGAATAGTTTTTAACTGGTTTACTTCTGTTGTGGCAGAAAGAGGAGGATAACAGAGGGATCAGATGGTCGAGACACAGGTGTCAGATGGGGAATCTCTTTATTCACAGCGGCCCTACTAACAACGTAGTCAGAGATATCTTACGTGACATGCCTTTTTAAACTGAAGACAGGCTGTGTGTGTGTATGTGTTTGTGTTGCGTGACAAGTTTCATCCTGTTTACCAGACTCTTTGGCTATCGCAAATCCAGAAGAAGAATGGAACATCTCTCAATTTCACTTATCTTGGACTTTGACCAAATTTGAATGGGCGTCTCTGCACTGTGTGTGTGTGTGTGTGTGTGTGGTACTTCGCCCCTTTCCCAATATTCCAGATGTTTCTTGTTTGGTTTTGTGGACTGACATGTTTGGCATCAGTACAAGTCACAGCGACTTGGCATTCATTCTCCTACACTTCATATCTTTGCAGGAGAAAATGTTTTGTCTCTATAGATGACCACTCCTCTAAACACTATGAGGTTACCTGAGGGGCACCACAGGGATCAATTTTAAAACAGCATTTTATCATTTGAAGAACTTCTCCACAGCGAGGCCATTTCTCTCTCTGAGCAACACAGAAAGACCCTTTATAACCAGCAGGCTAGACGGCTGTAACGCTCTCCTTTCTGGTCTACTGAAGAATACAATTAATCAGCTACAATTAATTCAAAATTCTGCTGCAGGAGTGCTGATTAAGACCAGGAGGACACATTATACCTATTTAAAGTCTTTACACTGGTTACCTGTTAGTTTTGGTATTGATTTTAAAATTCTTTCATTAGTTTATAAGGTACTTGATGGCCTCGCACCAGACTACCTCTGAGAAATGCTTTATGTTTATGAACCAGGAAGGCCCCTCAGATCCTCCGGTTCTTCTCTTTTAGCTGCTTCTCAAAGCAGAACCAAAACCTTCAGAGGATCTGAGAGCAGCTGAAAATACTAAAATCCATCTATTTAGTCTGGCTTTCATGTAGTGTTTTATCATTTTATTGTTTTATTATTTATACCTATTTATCATCATCATTATGATTTATTTTATTCTATTTTATTTTATCAAGATTTTACTGTTTTACTGTAATCTATTTTTACCATAATTTTATTTATTGCTTGTATTATCTGTATTATCTTAACTATCCATCTTTTATTGTTGTTTTATTCAATTAACCTTTTTTTTTTTTTTGCTTTTTATTTGTTTTGGTGCACATTAGACTCTAAATTCATTTTTAAATTCTTAATGTGTGATACTCACAGCAGCATTCACAAAAAAATCACATTTCAAAACTAACCAGACAGTTTGCACGTTACTGTGGATAATTCACAGAAAATCTCTGAACAGATAGGACAGACAATAATAATAATAACATTCGATCTGGTTCCTGCCAGCAGAATTACAGACTACACTTTTACCCATATCCTCTGTACAGAGTGATGACAAGTTTTAACCTTGTTGATGCTGAAACTCTCAGGGAAATAGTAACAGAACTGAAGCCGTCCACGTGTTCCCTTAATTAAATTCCTGCCTCTCTTTTTAAACCTATTTAAACTCTGTATCTGAATACATCCTAGTCATAGTAAATCACTCCCTACAGCTTAGTGTATTCCCCACTGATTTAAAACTGCTCTAGTAAAACCTCTTAAAGAAAGGGAACCTGGATATTTTAACACCCAGCAATTTTTAGAACAATGTCAAATCTCCCTTTTTTAAGCAAAACTCTAGAGAAACTAGTTTTTAATCAATTAAGTACGTTTTTAAACTCAAACACTAAATTAGAAATGTTTCAGTCAGGTTTTAGGACACTACTTGAGTAAACGTACTTAGTTACTTTCCAGCACTGTGGCTGAACTCCTGTAAAGATTACAGGCACTGCAGTATTTTTGTGTTGCAGCTCCACCGTGTGTAATGATGCAGTATTGCAGCTACTTTCCAGATAATATTTTTTTATATCTTTCAGCAAATATTGCAGCAGTCAGCCTGCAGGTCAAGTGTCATTCAAATTAGTGGTCAGTTTCAGTTCACCTTTGTTGTTTTTTGATTAATTATTGATTGATTGATTATTATTAACACACACCTCCTGATATCCACAGCCTGTCTCACCTGTTTCCTATGTAACACAAGTTGTCAGATATAAAGACAGATATAATCCAGGCCTGATGGTGGTAAATAAAGCTGAACTGGATTTTCAGTGTATTTCTTTTGACTATTCAGGTGTTTTGAATGAACACCAGCTGCTGGATGCACCCAGGACTAAACTTTACAGTAACTTGTCTTTTGAGTTTTGACACAATGCTGAAGAACAGCAGCCTTTTTATTTGATGAAGTGACCACATTTATATGTTCCTTTTTAAGTTTTAAACTCTAAAGGAAGTTAAAGGTAACTTTAACTCTTTACTGTTAATAGTTATCACACTAGCACGTGAACGCACCACAGAAATGAGTCTCTTGTATGCACTTTTAGTCCAGTCTTTCTTTAGCTGTACACAGTGTCATTGAAAGGGCATCTTCATAATGTAAAGACACTTTTTATTTTCATTTTCAGCATCTTTTAACGGAGCATTAAAACATATTCCCATCATTACTTCCTGCAGTTCAGTGCTATTTGATTTCAAAACACAGATTTAACATTAGTGACTGTTAGTTATTCAATAATTAATTCTTTATCATATAAAATAAACACTTGATAGATTAGATTTATGGTCCACCTCAGTAATTTCATATGTGCAGAGTCGTCATACAGGCAAACTGTTGAAACTTTTTACAGCTGCAGCCTCTGTCCTCACCCACAACATGTACATTCTGATTATGTTTATATAGATCATCAGACAATGATGATTCTAATATTTTCCAGGTTTCTGATCACCTGTGCAGGTACGTCTCTGAGGACATGTACACAATAAACCAGAGCGAGTTTATATACGGCAGGTCAGTAATCGCATTTCTTTTGAACCGAGGCTGACTGAGAATAAGTGTGAGTAGGAAAGAAGGAAAATCAGGGATAAAGGTCCTAATATTTCATAATTTTCATAATTTAAAAAATGTCTCAGTATTAAGGAATTAAGTGCAAGTTTCAACAATTCAGACCAACACAGTGACTAAAGCTCCATTTGACTTCATTCTCATTGTCACTTTTTTCTTGTAATTTTACTTTTTTCTCTAAAACTAACTACTGTAGAGCACAGAAGTGAAACTAGAACTTTTAAGTAAAACCATATGTTTGTGTCTTGTTGTTCAACATGTTACTTAAACATTTTCAGTAAAGATAAAAAGAAAGAATATATATATAAATGTGCCTTAATGTAAACAGACAGGTGACAAATTAAAGGAAAAACTGGTCCAGGTCTGAATGTTTGACCCCTACAGTGAGGGGGTCTGGTGGATCTGTTATGCTTTGGGGGCATTTTGCTGGCATGGTTTGGGTCCACTTGTCCTCTTAGAGGGAAGAATCACTGCTAATCAATACAAAGTAGTTGTGAGTGATCAGCTTCATCCTATGATGAAACATTTCTATCCTGATGGGAGTGGTCTCTTCTAGGATGACAATGCCCCAATTCACAGGACACGAGGGGTCACTAAATGGTTTGATGAGTATTAAATGATGTGAATCAGATGCTGTGACCTTCATAGTGCTAGCGATCCAAATCACTTCCCAGAGTAAGGTACTGGACCCCCAAGAAGGTTTCCTCCACAGAACAGGAAATCTGTCTGAGAGACTACCTGACAGAGGCAGCTGATTAGTATTATGGGTTGAGCCCAAAGGAGGTAGGTTACATATTAAGCTAGAGAATGCTTAGGCTATATGTAGATTTACTACTTTTATATTAATAACTTTTTTCATTTTGAGTATTTGATTGATTAATTATGTATATTTTAGACATGTTACAATCGTCCCTGGTATGTACAGGGACAGTTGTAACAGTGGACTGACTGTATTTAAATCAATTTTGCAAGCTGTACATATTTCATAAAACCATTTAAATACATTGTTTCAGTAGCTGACACATTTGAAGTTTATAATATGTCAAATGGACTATTCCAGTGTAAATGTTTTTTGATTTATAAAGATTTGATTACCAGATATTCTGTACTGAGTATTGGTACCAACTAGAGCTGAGCTTTTAAAGTGAAACTGCACCAAACAGCAACTGAGATACTGAACAGAAAGTTGAGTATTTTTATGTTGCATATATCACACACCTGGGCCTGTGTGATAAGTTAAAAGAATGATACACTAAAAGGGCCATACAAGCTTAAAAAGGACAAAATGCTGTGATAAGGTTAAAAAGATCATAGTCATGAGAAACAATTTATAAGATGTGTTTAAAATGGTTTAAAGAAAAAGTAGGAATTCATTATGTCAAAAGAGGTTAAAATTTTAAAAGGTCTTTAATTAATTCATTGTTCATTTCATCCTTTATTGTCAGAGGTTCAGCTATAATGGTATTATCAGTGATCCGCAAAGTAGTCTTAATCTACTAGCGTGAGATCGATTGCTTTTGTCTCCATCCACGTATCCAGGGGAACTCGCGGTGTTTTCTTCATTCGAGTAAACGCTCTCACTGAAGAAACATTACCGTATCACTCTTGTGATTATTTCTCCCCGTTTCAGGTATGTTGTCGGCATTTGACACTATTAAGGTGGTTGTAATAATTTTTCTAATATGTTTGAGTGTCAAGTGAATGTATGTGTAACATTTCAAGTGAGTTAAAGTAGAGTTTGCCGAGTATGGTAAAGTGTCTGGCGAGCTAGCTCCCGCTTGTTAGCAGAGTTCAACCCGTAACTACGCCAATTGCTTCCGCCATTTTGTGAATCCAATTGTCTACATATGTAGATGTATTTTACACAGTTTTTCTATATTGTCTATTTAGTAACTTTTATAAGGTTATGAGAGGTTACTGAGTTACAGCAGTATATTATTTACCAGTAACAGTAGAGAGAATAGGAATTATGTCTCAAAGAAATACTGTATATTTGTGTAACTTGAATAGGGTATGTATGCTACTGTAATCAGCCTGTTAAGCAGGGTATGTTTATTTGTAGATTGTGTATATGTTCAATTATTTATTCGAGTAAACGCTCTCACTGAAGAAACATTACCGTATCACTCTTGTGATTATTTCTCCCCGTTTCAGGGGCGTAACACCTGCAGGCTTTAGATTCATACCAGGACAATATTTCCAAAGTCAGTAATTCAATCAATCAATCAATTTTTATTTATATAGCGCCAAATCACAACAAAACTCCCCTCTCATATCACAATATCAATATAATATCGATATATTGCCCAACACTACATAGTCTCTACTGAGTTTTGCTGTCATTTATGGTCACGTTAGTTTTTGTCTCCTCTCCTCTGCTCTGTTTCACTGTAAGCGAGGCTCAGCCCCTCCACTCATGGAGCACAGCGGAGCGGAGGAGAAACAGACAGCAGTGGAGAGTTGAAGACAACTACACTAGTTACGTTACTATAACTGCAAAACAGCTTTGCGAGTGAAAAGTATTGATGTAATCTGCACAAAAGATGGGAAGACTCCACATGAAGAAAAATACTACTGTAAAGAGTGTAAAGAGCTGTATCACAATCAATCAATCAATCAATCAATCAATCAATCTTTATTTATATAGCGCCATATCACAACAGAAGTCATCTCAAGGCACTTTTCACATAGAGCAGGTCAAGACCGTACTCTTTAATTTACAGAGACCCAACAATTCCCCCATGAGCAGCACTTGGCGACAGCGGTAAGGAAAAACTCCCCTTTAACGGGTAGAAACCTCAAGCAGACCCCGGCTCTTGGTGGGCGGCCATCTGCTTTGACCAGTTGGGTTGAGAGAGAGAAAGACACAGGGAAAGGGGGAGGAAGGAGGGCGGGGGGGGGGGGGGGGGACAGAATAACAACAATCATAACAATAACAATAAGTATAAGTAGCAACAGCAGTAACAATAGCCAGGGAAGGATACCAACAGGACTGTGAAGGACCGCGAAGGCTCGGCCCAGAACCCAGGATTTCCTACGAGATGAGAAAGCACAAAAAACTCTGGGGAAGAAGCAAAGTTAGTGACATGCATTGATGTTACATGAATGCATACAGATGGAGAGGAGGAGGAGGAGGAGAGAGGAGCTCAGTGCATCATGGGAAGTCCCCCAGCAGTCTAGGCCTATAGCAGCATAACTAAGGGCTGATCCAAGGTGAGCCTGGTCGGCTCTAACTATAAGCTTTATCAAAAAGGAAAGTTTTAAGCCTACTCTTAAACATAGAGAGGGTGTCTGCACCCCGGACCGAATCTGGAAGATGGTTCCACAGGAGAGGAGCTGAAGGCTGAAGGCTCAGCCTCCCATTCTACTTTTAAAGACTGTGGGAACCACCAGTAAGCTGCATACTGGGAGCACAGTGTTCTAGTGGGATAATACGGTACTATGAGCTCTTCAAGATATGATGGTGCCTGACCATTAAGGGCTTTGTAAGGTAGGAGAAGGATTTTAAATTCTATTCTAGATTGTACAGAAAGCCAATGTAGCGAAGCTAAAATGGGAGAAATGTGATCTCTTTTTCTAGTTTTAGTTAGAACACGTGCAGCTGCATTCTGGACCAGCTGGAGAGTCTTTAGAGACTTGTTAGGGCAGCCTGATAATAAGGAATTGCAATAATCCAGCCTAGAGGTAACAAATGCGAGAACTAGTTTTTCTGCATCTTTTTGGGACAGGATGTGCCTGATTTTTGCGATATTATGTAAGTGAAAAAAGGCAGTCTTTGAGATTTGATTTATGTGGGAGTTAAAGGACATATCCTGATCAAAGATAACTCCCATAAAGATAAAGATAATTATGGCTATTAAGTGCTTTAAAGCATTGTGGATGACTGTTTAAATACTAAATATCCATCAATGTTAAAAGATGTCGTACAACTTTTCTCCAGATCATCATGATATGTTCACCAAACATTTTCGTCATCAGAGCAAGGCAACAGGGCTGATGATGGCGAGATAGCTGAAAACATTTGATGAGTAAATCACGGTGTATTGAAGAAGAGTTGAACCACATCTTTTAATTTTGATGGAATAAAGCTCACACTGGTCTGCACCTCACTGTGTGTGTGTTCTCCAAGTTAGAAATAAATGCTGCATGAAAAACAGAAGAGACTGAGAAGCCGTGACAGGTAAAACGTGGTGACATCTGATTGGCTGAACTGGTTCTGAAAAACAAAGCAGCAGTAAGCAGAGAGAGAACACTACAGAGTCTCATAGCAGCTGTTTAACTGCAACATGTTTCAGCCTCTGTGCTGTTCTTCAGGCAACATGTATGTCAGTTACATATGTAACATCATGTGACATATTTTCACCAGTTCAACAACTGTCAGCTGGAAGTTAAAACAGTGCTGCTTTACTGGGAACAGTTTGCACTTCAAGAGGTTTCTTTTTTGCTTCATGCTTGATGCTTTGTAACTTTTATAAAAGTTTTATGACCTCTGTTGTTTCTTCTTCTCATCAGCTGGAGGTTGTGATCTCTATCTGTACAAAATAAAGAAGTGATACAGATGGGCACAAACAGCCGGGAGCAGTACCAGGAAGCAACGGTCAGTCTAGAAATCCAGTCTCTTCTAGGCTCCCTTCTGGTCCAGATCTACCCTCAAGAATACAGAAGGTGTAGAGCTGTGTCTGGTAAACATTAACCACATATTTGATCATCGGGCCTCATTATCAAACTTAAAATGAAAAACAAAACAACCAAAGAAAATGAATAAATAAAGTTGATTTGATTCAGACTGCAGATCCATTAGGAAGAAAAGTCTCAAACCAAAAACAATCCAGACAGCCAGAAGCTCCACCTTAGTTATTGTGAGACTCCAAAACAATATAAAAACACATTGAGAGCAAATGAACGATATCTACAAAACCAATTACAATTAATTGAAGAGTCTCTGGGGTCAAATAAATTTTGGGAAAATGGGAACTTATTTGCCAAGAAACATTACAACAAATAGTCCATTTAAAATGGAGATACATGGAAAAATCATTCTGAAGATCTCTATAGAAAACCTCCAAACAATTAAGCTCAAGAACAGATTTCAGGATAACTGAAAGGTCTTGAAAGAGTTCTTGAGAATTATCAGACCCCACTGGATCACCCCATCACAGAATTAGAACTGGAAGACAAACTGAAGGTTCTGCAACACAAAAAAGCATGCAGGCCTGATGACATCTTAAATGAGATGTTAAATATACCAACAGAAGATGCAAATTGGTCATCCTAATACTACTTCTATTCATTTGCATTTGCTATTCATTTGTCTTATACTTTGTATATTTCAAATAAACATATCAATACAAAAAAATCTGTGTTTTGTGTGAATCCTGTGTTTCAAGAACAGCTGTCATTTTTAAATTCCTCATGGGTCTAATTTGCATGATCTACCTGGTTCCTCAGATGCGGTGGAAACGCAAACAGGATGCACAGCAGGGACTTAAAGTTCCCAGTTTAGCTCCTCTGAGTCCAAAGTACCTGGAACTTTTCATCAAAATGGGGCTCATGTCATTTTTCAACCATAAATCTCATTCATTACCTTGTAGCAGCCTCTTAAATGTGTAGCAGTCACCCATTTGTGGGACTTGCTATCATTTCACTGTCTCCCCGTTCCAAATTCAGATAGTTGCATGTCTGGGTTGATTGGAGGGTTTATGCAGATCACCTGTGTGCAGAGTGTGGGGACTGGCTCCCACACTGTAAAAAAAAATCATAAAAAAATGGTAAAAAGTCTGGCAGCAAAAGTTGCCAAACGCTTACCGTCAAATAACAGTAAAAAAAACTTTAGTTATTCTACAGAGATTTATTTTTAAAATACAGATATTTACTTTGGACATTGTCTACATTTTTACAGTCCAAACATTATAAAATAAAAATAAAATCTCATTATAAAACATTGCTAGAATGTTAAACAAATGCATAAATCTGCACAAAAAATGGAAAAGATTGCAGAACTACCTTAAAATTACCTAATTTAAATGAAGACTCTTCTTTTCATACAGTAATCTTTGGTAAATTCATAGGATTATCCAATCCATCCACAAGAACTCCAGTACAGATTTCTGGATGTAAAACAGAAAAATGATGTAAAATTACATTCAAATTACCCTCCTTTAACACCCATTAATGGTATCTTTAGAGCTTTAAGCTTTTATTTTATGTGATTATCCAATCTATTTACAGTAGATCCCTGGTAAATGTTAGTTTTATACTGTACAAAACAATAAGATCATGTGATAATAGTTTACAAAACATAATTTTAATAATCATTACTTTACTAACATTATTTGATAGTATTTAAAAGCAACTATCAAATATATCTACATACATTTCCCCATTAATGTATGAGGTTAACTTCATATAAACATTATTTAACAGTAATTACAAACAGCTCTCCAATATATTTTCAGGCTTCTCCCATAAATGTATGGAGTATACATTATTTAAACATTTTTTGACGGTAATTAAAATCAACTCTCCAATATATTTACAGGCTTTTCCCATTAATGGATAGGGTTTACTTTATATAAACATAATATGACAGTAATTGCAAGCAACTCCCCAATATATCTGCAGACATTTCACATTAATATATGGAGTTCTGAATGTACAAAATCATTTTACAATATTGTGCAATCCATTCAATACAGATCCCCATTTGAGATGTATGAGACTTCAAGATGTTTAATAACCAGAATATATCATAAATTACTTTTACTGCTTGCTTTACAAAGTAATTCTGTAGACATTGCCCAAGCCTAGTATACAGGTAAATTTTATGTTTCAGATATGAAAGTTTACTATAGACTGAAGCTTATTTGGGTATTAAAAAATTACTACAAAATTAGTCTCACATTCATTGTATATGAAGCAGCTCCAGACTTTATTGCGGATGGCATCACAAATTTGAGTCTTATGTCTCTGGTTTGTGGCTTTGGGAGAAAGTAGTTCATGTTCACAAATATCAGAAGTGGGAGTAAGTTACACATGTGCAAGTCACAAGCAAGTCTCAAGTCTTAACCTTAAAGGCTCAAGCAAGTCTTAAATCACTGTGACTCTCACTGTGACTTAGACTCAAGTAAGCCAAGTCAAGTCAATGCTAAATGTCAAGCAAGAAAAGTCAATTAAGTCACAAGTCAGTCACCATGAAAGAAGCACTTAAACCACAAGAGAAAAGGTTACAATGGCAAGCCATGTCATGAGAGAACTGCACATCTTAGTTAGTCTCTACAACTAGGGATGGCTATGGTTAGGATTCATGAAGACAACTATTTATGGTTCAGTTCATACCTTGTTTTTTGTTGTTGTTGTTGTTTTGATCTGATCCAACATGTTTTCCAGGATCTAGGGTTCATCATTTTGTATTTTATGCAGTATTAATGTGTGTGGATATGTTGTATGACTTCTGCCATTCTGCCACCAGGTTGTGCCTTTTAATAAGGTGAGAGTTTTGAAGCAGAAGTAGTAGAAGAAGAGGAACTTCCTCCAGTTGCAGTAGTTGGCACAAAGCTAGTGGGTTTTAACAGCAGCAAAGATATGCTGATGGACTGTAAGCTACACAGTCTGCTTTGTTGTGGTTGTAAAGTGCACAAATAAAAAAAACTGCAAGTTATACTATAGCCTGAGGCTCTGTCTGCAACACATGACTACTTTGGTATATTTACTCACCAAATGGAAAATCTACCCGCATTTGGCTCTTGCACAACGAATCTGATGATTACTTTTTTCTGCTGTGGATTGTGTAGACTAATACATCCATTAATTTAGAACACTGGAATTATTCAAACATCAAGCATCATAAAGGAAAAATACCATGTTTGCCTGATCTTGAAGGATTGCATTTGTCACACGGTTGATTAAAGAGAAAGAGACCATTCTGCTGTGGTTGAGTTACATTGACTTTGAAGTAGTGAGGGACTGCGAACAGAACAGTGAAGCTCTGTCATGAAAAGCTGTATATTCATAAGCTGTCTTGTCTGAATCAGAAACAGTCTGGTAATATTAAGCTTGAGAGAAAATCAGCGCAGGTATGGGAAAATGCTTTCAACAAGCTTTGAGCTCAATCCTGTCTTGCACTGTTTTCTAGGTCTTGCTAGACACTGTCTTCAAAGCCTGGGTTGCACACACTTCACTAGAAGCCACCCTTTCATGTCTCAAAACATTAGCTGTTCATGCTCAATATCTACAATAATGTAAATAGGCAATTCAGCTAAATAAAAACTGTCAAGTCTTTTCGAGTCATCTGCCTCAAGTCAAAGTCAAGTCGAGTCTTATAAGTGTTAGTCAACCAAGTCGCGAGTCCTCAAATTTGCGACTCGAGTCCCCAACCTCTGACAAATATTTATTGAACTTTCCTTGACCATGGAAATAGGTGAATCTGTTCATAGGAAAGTTGAAAGTCACCCACTTCCTTTCAGAATTACAACGATGGCTATGATCCTCTGCAATGAGCCTCAGCAAGCCTTGTCCTGAGAATACAAAAGCAGAAAATATGTATCATGCTCTTAAAAGTACCTGCACACCAACAGATGTCAACGTTGTTGCCTGTATTTTTTTCAATGTACGCACAATGGCAACTTTGCCTCTGACCCTCACAGCAGCGGCAGAGGGGAGCCATGAGGCTGCTGCTCTTAAGGAGTGCAGTTTGCCGCTTGAACAGAAATTGAGCATGATCAAACTTTGCCTCTTTTAGTGCAGGGACATTAAGGGTTTAAGACGGTCTGAAATTAAGGTTGGGGTCAGAACAAGCTGTTCTTTAAATGTGATCAACAAAATCTTAAAACCATTTGTAAAACTGACTGGTATCCTGTGTTGGGATGCTTAATTTGGAGTGATGTAGTAGTCTCTACATTTGGAACCAGTTAACAAGCTTTAGGCAAGAGAGTGATTTTCAGTTTTTGACTTGCAATATAATGACTGATTTGTGCAGAATATACAGTTTAAAATAAAAAACAAACAACAAATATACACATTATATATAAATTATATATATATAATTATGATTAAATACCTATCATCAATACAGTGAAAATTCTCTAAATTAATGATCATCTAGCCTATCGATTGAAACTGAAATCTTGGTGCAGATGGCCAAAATTTGTTTAACATAATTATGTATAGATTTCTTTATTGTGAATATATAATTTATTTACAAAGCAGTCAAAGTATGTATATCCATGTTTCACTGAAGTGCAGGGTTGGGAAAAAATAGACTTGAAGCTTAAAAGAACAGAGCAGCAGAAAAGCAGGTCCAACTCCCGTGCAGCATGCGCACTACGGCTGTCACTTTGAATGAATTCACAGTGCTATGGAATTCGTTCAAATTATATAGAACATTAGCATTATGTAATTTATAGGCAAAAAATAGACAGTTGGGCAAGGTTGTGTAGCTGCTGGTGCTCTGATTCTTTAGCCTCGCTTGGGTGAGAAGCTAACAGGTCACTCCATTTGTTGTTGTGGTAACGTTACTGTAAAGTAGTTGCTTCATACAAAGTCGGCAATCAGCCTTATCTTTATCAATAATTTTGCCATTGATAGAGTAAAATCCAAAATGCTTACACACAGCGCTTCTGAGGTGCGTTAGTGTTGATATGATCCGAGTTTCCTCCAGTTTTCATCACGCTCTCTCTACCTAGCCCTATGTCATGCAATAGTTCCAGCGTGACAGTGCGGTTTAGCCACTGATCTATATAATGAATGAGCTAGTGCACACACCTGGTAAACAGATAGTAGGCCTGGGTCATGCAGTGTAGCACCCAGAAGCAGTTCCTCAACCCTTAGATGCACGAGTGACTGGACCCTACACTCTTCCATAAGTGGGTCAAAAATGACCCATATTAGAATCAATGTGTTTTTATGCCATTTTTGTCATTTAGGTTAAGAATAATCACTTGTATAATATTTAGTATTATATTTAGGACCACACAAGCATGATTTCATGTTTGAAATATCTTTATTTTTCACTTTTTAACATTTTTGAAAAAGAAAATTACCCAGAACAGCAATAGAAAAATGTGAACATCCATTGTGTGTGTGTGTGTGTGTGTGTGTGTGTGTGTGTGTGTGTGTGTGTGTTTGTGTGTATGTGTGTGTGTAACTGTCCAGTCATTGACAGTTCCTCTCTCTTTTCCCTGTTTTGCCTTCTTGTCTCATCACTGTATGCAGTTCAGACAAACTACCTGTTTCTGGCTGTGATCATTACACACAGGTACATTGCATTTCCCACACCTATTGTTGACTCTGCTTCTTTCCTGTGGCTGGGTTGTGGCTTTTGTCACCCCACACCTTTCCATTGCTTCAATAATCGGGGCTTGCAGTTGGGGGCAGCCTTCCAGTTGACTCCTCATGTGTGGTGTGACAAGCTCCTTTGACAGCTCTTTGAGGAAGAGCCGTCATGCATTGGTGATGCCGATCTTGAATTCTGGGTGCTGAGCTGGAAAAAGGTGTAGGCATTCAGGGTGGCGATGTCAATTATGTTGTACCACAGCACCATGGGCCACCTCTGTGTCAACCATCTGGTCAGTGGTGTCTACACCTCCTTTCGTCTTGTTGTAAAATGTGATCACTTCTGGTTTTTTCTTTCTGCTATTTTCATCCACTACTTTGTCGTGGTGCATCGTGCTCAGGAGCACAACAGCTTTTCCTTTCTTTCTGACGTAGCTGACCATGGTAAGGTTGTCGTTGAATCCAAACTCTGTGCTGTGAACTTCCCTGGACTTGGAAGGCTTCATCCAAAGAGGGATGTCTGGCTTGTTCTGACGTAGAGAATACATAAGCCCACAATAGTGAGATCCTTCTCCAGGAGATGCTGCGCAAGAGGCACACTGGTGAAAAAGTTATCCACGGTGATGTTGCGACCTGTGTTTCTAAATCTACTATACAACTGCTGGACAATGTTTTCCCCCAGATTCTTCTGAACTTCTTCCCCTGGTTGTCGCCCTGTGTAAACTATACCATCTATTGCATAGGGGATGCGTGCATCACAAACCCAGAAGATCTTTAGGCCGTACTTGGCAGGCTTGCTTGGCATGTACTGTAGAAACTTGCACCTACCCCTGAATGGCACAAGCTGTTTGTCCACAGTGACACAATCACTGGGGATGAATCGCTGTCTGCAGTTGACCAGGAACAGGTCCCATACATAGTGGAAGGCTGCCATATGGTCTGTTTCCAGTTGGCTCTGGTCCTCTTATCATCGAAGTGCAAGGTACGGCGAATGTCTTCAAATCTTCCAACAGCCATAGTGGCATTGTACATGGGATTATGTAGAGGACTCCCAAACAGCTCACGGACTGATACATCCCAGTTCTTCTCACTTTCTGCAAGCAGGGTCAATCCAATGAAGGCCATGAATTCATCTTTGGTGACATTTTTCCATTCTTTTCCTCTAGCTGTTGCTAGTCTCCGTCCTTCCAAGTTTGTGCACGTCATCACCTCTTGTATTATATCATCAGTGATAAAGAGCTCCCATGCATCTTTTGAGGATGTTGTGGCTCTGTGTTCTGCCCTGGGTGGGAGGTAACTCGCTCCAGTAAGAGCCCTTCCGACTCATTCTGTTGGACATGATTTGGACACTTTCTTCTGCAGAGGACACAGAAGAGGAATCTTCTGAGTCAGATTGATCCTGTTCAGTTGGATTTCCAGGTGGACGACTGCCACTGCCACCTGGACAATAGTCTGGGTCGTCATCATCAGAAATTTCAGACTCGGAGTCCAACCCTGTTACTGCCTCTCCATCATCCAGTATCTGTAGGACCATTTCAGCTGTGTATCTAGCAGCCATGACACCTTGGATGAGGAAACATAAGAGTAATGTTTTCAATAGATCAATATGTAGCTATATAAATAAATACACTCACACACACACACACACACACACTACATATAGTAATGTTAGCTAGTTTAGTTAGCCAGCTAGTGTTAGCTAGTTATAAAGTAGGCTAATTTGTTGATGAATAATAATAACACTCTTTCACACAACAATCATGAATGACACGCACGCACGCACACACACACACACACACGCACACACACAATACGTATAGTAATGTTAGCTATCTTAGTTAGCTAGCTAGTGTTAGCTAGTTATAAAGTAGGATAATTTGTTGATAAATAATAACAACAGTCATGAAAGACACACACACAATATTATATGAAGATAATACTTACACGTATCAGCTCTTGCTGTGTAAAATAATCTTCCTGAGGGGTGACACTTCTGATATAGTCTGTCAGTTAATTTATTCCTGACAGCCACAGTTGATAAGAATCAAAGGTTCCCATTGGATTCCATAGAAAATGCATGCGGGTCATTTTTGACCCACTTATGGAAGCTTGGGGTAGTAATACAAAAACTACAATTTCTTAAAATGTATAAAAGGTAAGTTAAAAATGTAAATGGCATCATATCAAAAACATGTTTTTTGAGGAATACCTGGAATATGAAATGATAACAATTTTTCATTACGAAGATATTTCAAGAAAACAACCTCACCGGGTCATTTTTTAACCAATTATGCATCTAAGGGTTAAACTCCACTTGGCTTTCCCCTGGCTGAGAACGCCCTCCTGCAGGGTGGTGAGGCTGGGTATGACCATGGGGATGTTGAGGCCCGGAACCTTCCAATAACCATGCAGGCCGTATGTGAAGGCTGTGCCTGGGAAAACCATGCCAGCGATGCAAAACAACTCAGGAAGAGGCTGGGGGATGCAAAGTTCAAATAATTATCATGATGAAAATACTTATTTTATCAATAAATTTGTGACACATTGATATACTAACATTACATTAAAACATACATATTTTGAGGCGTTCTATTATTTTCCAAGCCTCAAAGCCTGGACCAGCAGGCTCCGAGACAGGTTTTTCCACCAGACAACCAAGCTTATGAAAAATGAACACTAATTGCCTGTCTGCACAGTACACACACACACACACTTACACAGCACTTTACACACACCACACTCATTTAACTACCACACTGTAAATCTTACTGCATTGTGTTTCATTGTGTGTTCTTCACACCAACACTAACTTAGTCGGTAGACAGCAGGTTACTGGTAACGTATTTACTAGCAGTAAATAGGAGCAGCTGGGCGGTCTGATGTTTCTTTAATAAATAATATTAGTAACTTATCAAGCTAACTGGCTAAATTTATTAACACTAGCATACTAGCTGTCACTTAAAGTCTTTCTCAGGTCACAACTTGTCACAGCCTTTTATTTAATGTTTGCAGGACAGAATAGGAGCTGAAACATGTAAATGGTCAACTGACAAATGTAATTTATTTAATGTTATTATGACTGCTATGAGATTCTGATTCAAGGCTAACGTTAATAGCTTCATTAGGACTGGCATAACGCTATGTCATCTGAAGCCACACAGACTTAATGTTACTTAATGCATACAAAAAGCAAATGCTAACGTTAGCACTGCTGACTCCACATACATTTTAAAATTCTGGCACTTATGCAACATCAACGCTTTAGTTATGTCAAGTTGTAGCTAGCCTTGAATGCTACTATCTCACTTTCCCTCTCTGCTGCCCTTGGTGTTAGCTCAACTCATGACAAGTTCAGTTTATATCTCTCTTTATACGAAACTTCATGTTAAAGAGAAAAACAAAATGATTACCTTACCTTTACTGAAAGCTGAATGTGAATCATCATCTTTAAATCAACAGTCTTTGGAAATGACTTGTGTTACTTTATCCAGAGAAATTTTCTCTCTGTAGTCTCTGCGCTTCAGGTAGATCAACAAAGTGCACGTATATGCAAACAATTGAATGTTGCGCAGTCATTGGATGAATCACGCCGGGAGGACCCGCCCCCTGAACTCAAACAATATCATTGGTCAAGAACATCTCCCCACAGCCTGATTCATCCTATGATTGTACGACATTCATTTGAATCTGCTCACATTTTCTTGACCTGTCTGAAGCACAGAGACTATAGAGACATTTTCTATGTTTACATTTATATGTTTTTTCAACTATTTTAAGGTCGTACATCCCTTCATCCATATTATCAAAGCTCAAGCCTTGCTTGAACTGTTGAGTCCTAACATCAAATCCCAGTCTTTCACACATCTCTCACATATTGCTAAAAAAAAAAAAATGTAAACCATTGTAAAGCTTTACTCATATTGAGGTCCCTCTTTATTCACCCATTTTATCTCTGCTTTTTGCTCTTTGTTCCCTTTGACCTGTAGAAATGTTGGAGTGACCTAATGACTAGAGGGAGCAGTAGGACTGCAATGAGGGCCTTGAATTTTGTTGAACATAAACTGACTGTGACTCACTTTGGGTCTTAATGTTTAGAGAAGAAAAACTAGATCTACAAATGACACCTTCACAAGGAAAAAACGCATGGATGCTACATATACAGTTTCAAGTTGTGGTCTAAGAAAAATGTATTAGGAGACAGCTTCCGATATTTTTAAGGTGGATTTACAGCCTTTATTATAGCTACCTTCAGAATTTGAAATGAAATTACTAATCTTTTTTAAAATAAGCATGTGTTGCACATGTCAATATGAATGATGCTTTCCAGATTAAAATGATTACAGAATAAAAAATCAGAAACCCATGTAAGCATCCTGCTGTGTGACAGAAAAGAAACAGAAACATTAGAGCACATACAGTATATCAAGTAGCACTGAGCCCAAATATAAAACACGTGAAAGTGCAAATTAAAAGAAATAAATTCATAAATATTTGTAACCATTTAGTAAAATCTTCTGAGCTCCAATCACACAAGGAACATAATAAAGAACATAAACTGTATTTCCCACTTCTTCATTGGGCCTCATGCAAGAACCACGCGTACCAACAGATTTGTTCCTTAGAGACACATGATTTATGAAAATTTGTTAAAAGTATAATTTGTTTCATTTTATTTCATTTAAGAGCTCAGACCTGTTGTATGAGTCTTGAACAGATAATATCTGACTTTCTTCACAAGAAACAAACATTTGTTTCACTTTGATGATTGATAGGAGAAAATAAAACAATGTACAAAAAGTTCAAAAGTTCACTAACGTGTGTGAGGAATTCTTTACTGCTGTGACAGGATGTACTAATGGTTGTACCAGTATATAGTTCAAGCATTTGGGAAACACTGAACCTCATAGTCATGGTATCATAAAGTCAGGTTAATTATTAGTTGGATCTAAAATACAACAATAGCTTGTTCAGTTTTGAAGGTGATAACACTTGATTGAAGTCCAGTTAGATTTTCCAGTTCAGCTTCACAGACTGATATAAAAGCAGTCACATGTGAAACAATGCAGTATATAATATTGATAAGAAGAAAATATACATTTGCTGGTGAACATGTACAGAAAAAAAGCATATTTACTTGCTTGATCCTGAAAAAGTAATAAGGATTGTTGTTTTTTGTGTTGTAATGCTGTAAACAAAGTAAGGTCCCTTTAAAATAGTCTCCTGGATGTCTGAGGGACATCCTCAGTAGATCCTGTTAGTTGATACCGTCATGACAACCAGTTCTTGTTGACTTCTTCAACATCCAGCAGACTGAGAGCAACATTATAATCACTGAGTTGGAGTCATGTTTGTGTTCACTTGATGAATGAAAGTCCAAAATTTATTCTCCGTTTAGCTCTGGTTTGGTCTCCGCCAACTCCTGAGAAAAATATCTAGAACTGCTACATGTTCTTCACCAGCTAGTCTCTAACTGTGTCTGTTTGCTGATGGGTGCCGGGCAGGTAGTGTACAGTCAGTTTATTGGAGCTTGTTTTTGTTCCCTCAACATGCTTATAGAGACAGTTGAGTTGTGGTGGTTTTATTTTTCTGATATACAGTACTGTGCAAAAGTTTTATGCTCTTAAACTAAAGTGAGGATGCTTTTGTAAACAATGCAGTGAACAGTTTTGATCAATTAACTTACAAACTTGAGTAACCTATCAACAGAAACTTAAAGTGAATCAGTTGTCAGTTGTTCCTGCATCTTGGAGAAGTTGCCACAGTTCTTCTTCTGTGGATTTCGGCGTCTCAGCTGCTTCTGTCTCTTCATGTTAATCCCAGACTGACTCCATGATGTTGAGATCAGAGACCATCTGTTGCAGGACTCCTTGTTCTTCTTGTTGATGAAGATAGTTCTTTATGACTCTGGCTGGATGTTTGGGCTTGTTGTCCTGCTGCAGATGATCAGACGCCTCCATGATGCTGCTGCATTACGGAGAAGAATCTAAACATCTAAAGAGCCTAAAACTTTTACCCAGTACTCTATGTTAAAGACTTAGAAGTTTTTATTTAATTTATTTGTGTAAGGTCACTCATTCTTGGGAAATACGTCTGAATATATCTATAACTTTGTCACAGGCCTGTATTTCTTTAAACTTTTCATTTTCAATTTTTTTAAATTTCCATTCAAGTTATTGTCATTATACAGTGCAGAGAGCACACAACAAAAAGTGTCTCCTACAAGTCTAGAAGTGGGACTATATATGCATCACTCACAATTTTTGGTATTTCAGATACTTCAATTCAGAGAAATACATGCAGGTCTTTAGTGTTGCCCTGAACTGATTGAGTAATCTTTTTTCATGACACCGCATGCATGAGTCAGATGCGTGGGCATAGATTTGGGTTTGTCCCTACCAATGTCAAGCAAAGCTATATTATATTACCAACCAGGGAAAGCAGGTAACTGCAAATGTTTACTCCACATCATTTGAGTTTAAATAATTTTATTAATTCTCTGTGACATCCTCCATGTTATGGTCCTGGTCTTGAAGAAGGACTCAAGACTTTGAAGACTTTACTAGTTTTACTTTATATTGTGTTCATTTGTTGTAAAGTTGTGTTTTATCAAACTGCACACAGAAAACTGGGGGACAGGTAGTATTATCCCATCATAGGAGTACTGTTATTTTCTTTCATAATCTTGATTGTTCAGTGTAAAAAATGTCAGAAAATAATGAAAAATGACAATTACTTTTCCCTGAAGCCCAAGTGAACATATTCAGATGACTTGTTTTGTCTGACCAACAGTTAGTCAGAAAACTGGGAAAACTAGCAAATATTCACATTTGAGAAGCAGCTAATGGAGAATTTTTGACATTTTTTGCTTGAAATTTAATTGAATGTTTAATCACTTATCAAAATGTTTACCTATTCATTTTCTATCAATCGATTCATCAATTATTTCAGCTCTGGAGTCCTACCAGGTACAGGGGGGTCAGTAGGGGCCCAACAACATTGTTTTTCCTGGGGTCCCATAGCAGGTTTGTTCAGCCATGATTTTGCTGAACTGTCTCTGACAATTTTCTTCAAAATCTCAAACGATCTTGCCATTAATTCCACATTTTACACATAAATCTATGCAGAGCTGCCGGATATGTTTGTTTAGGATGAAAAGTGATCTGACAGCTCTCAACTTCAAACTGCATTACAGAGTACAGTACATGTCGATTAGCTGCAGCCTGGCGGTAGTAGTTGGTGATGAATGAAAGATGGTAAATCTGAAATAAGTATTTAACCGCAGAATTGGAAACGTCTTCACTGGGCAAACTTAACAGTCAAAATTATATTTAAATTTCAGGTGTAAGCTGTTGTTGACTAATTTGTGGTCATAACTCAGACATGTCATTTTATTAAACAACTTTATTACTGTAGACAAAACTGCTTCCCAAAAATAATTTCCTTTTTAAGCGTAAATAACATCCAAGCTTTTTCTTTTTGAAATTAGTGGGAGAAATATTTACCATTTAATGTCACTGTTTCCCTTTTCCATGAGTGGCCCAGGAGTGGGTTATTACTGCATATCATTTATGACATGAACATTATTTATTAACATTATTAACTTTATCTATAACATTATCAGTAGTTCTGTGCACAGATAAGATGTGTTATATTACTAAGATTGAAACTTAAAGATACAGCGGTGTGGTTGAACATGAAAGAATCTGTGAACATTGTGAATGTTATTTCATTCTCTACTGTCCTTTATATCATGATTTATGACAAATATTATTTCAAAAAGTTCATGTTCCAGATTTAGGTGTAGGTTAACGATATTTTTGCATTTTCTGAATATATTTTAAAGCATGGACTAGGAGGAGAAAAATGACTTATGATAGATTCAAGTTCTTTTCTCTATATTGATTACAGGCTATGAGCTGGATCATATTAATAGTGTTTGATATTAATGGATGCATATGTGGACTGTTTTGTTTTGTTTAATCTCCAGTGCTGGATATCTCCTGGGATATTTGTATGCAGGCTGTTCATATCTGGATGATGTTAATGTGTTGTGCTGTTCGATGCTGGTGGGTTTACATGCTGGAATGTTTGTTTTTTTGTTGATTAATGTGTCTGAATGATTTCATGAGGGATGGGACGTAAGACACAGACACGAAAATAAATATTCATTCATTCATTAATAGGTGAATTGAAGTGAATTGAAAATACCTTTTACAATGTCTTTTTTGTGAATAACAGGAATTATTTTATGATGTTATTATGAAAATCCCGTCAGCAGCAGGTGAACTCTGATGTCACAGTGAAATATCTAACCATGAATTCAGGTGTCAAATGAAAAAAATGAAAAAAACATGATTTAAAGATAGTGTTGTGTCAGCCATATCAAAAAACAGAAAGACAGAATCTCAGGTGAGGTTTGAAAATGGCTTATAGGAGATAGTTGGTTTAAAGTGAGGAGCACATTACCTGCAGGTTATTAACCATTTATTTTTATTTGCTTGTAACAGATTTATATTAATTAAAAAAGGAAAATATTTGTTTGCAATTACAGAAAAAAATCATGGTTTAAAGTAAATTATATCAGAAAATACATATTCAATAAAATAAACTACATACATATACAGAAGGGAGAGACTTAATGTGTATATATGTGTGCATATGAATAAGGAAAGAGAGACAGAGAACTTATACAACGGTTTATTTTGGCCGTCCAATAAAAGATTTCCTGATCAAAGATTAACTCAAATCTACGCCTTTCATCAGATGAGTCATTTACAGAAAAACCTGGAATGGGGGAGGAGATACAGTTAATGAGAAAGCGGATGACACACCGTGTGTGAAAGAGCTTCACATTCATTCATTTGTGAAGAAAGAAGACTCGTCCTGTGCAGTTCGTCGGGTGAGTCCAAAATTAAATTGATGGTAGGAATATATCTAATAATTGTTACCACTTTATAGTAAGGGTATAGGAATTATCATGAATTTACACACAAATTAATTCATGTAATACCTCATGAGCTATCAGGAATTAAAAGTATCGTGTGGTCCTGGTCTTAAAGAGGAACTCTGTGTCAAAATCTAGTTTTCAGACTTTAATAGTTTTAGTTTATATTGAGCTCATTTGTTGTAAAGTTGTGTTGTATTAAACTGCAAAGAGAAGACTGAGGGCAAGGTAGAATTATTGCATCATAGCACTGTAAGGCTACAAACAACTATTATTTTCATTATCAATAAGTCTGACAATTATTTTCTTAATTATTTTAAGGAAAAGTACACGCTTGAGAAGTTGAAACCAGCAAATTACTGGCATTTTTAAGTTAGAAAGTGACAAAAATAATTATTCAATTATCAAAATAGCTGCTGATTAATATTTGCAGGCTCTAATTGTTGCAGCTCCACCAAGTTGTAAAGTGACACTATAAATGCAGTCCATTTACCATTTAAATAAACTGGAAATACTTATGGTAGATTTTAATTTTATATGCTCTACTTTGTTTCAGGTTATGTGGGAGCAAATAAAAACACTAAAGCACAAAGAAGATGAGAGTTGATGAACAGTTTTTAAAAATCTTGTAGTATTCTAAGGGAAACAGGATGGGACGTCAAAAAAGGAGAATTAAGTGTTTGTTCTGTTCAGCTGGGGATGAAGAAGGAGCATCAGAAAAAGAAGAAGAAAACACTTCAGAGGAGAAGGAGAATGAGTCAGATGAACGCAGTGAAGAACTACAGTGGATGAATGACACTTCACACACAGAAGACACAGAAGTCGTAGTGATTAGTGCTCATGGTGACATACGGGTAGGGTCTAGCCTTAAAACTAGATCATATATAAGAACAAAAAGAAAAACATCTTGTTTCAGCGGGGCGGCCAGAGTGATCAGGAATGCTCTGTCCTCTGCTTTAAATTACAAATCTTCCCCCAGAAGAGTCAGTCAGTCAAGCACACTATCGCGCCCCCCTGTGGCTACTGCAGCATGTGCATCTTCTTTTCTCCCCCATCCGCCTCCTCAAATTGCTCATCTTCAACATGACAAATCTTTCAGGCAGTCTCTCCCAGGAGACCCTAATCTGTCCCAGGAGACTTCTTTTATACATGAAGCCCTGGTGGAAATGACAGCACCTGTTATAGCTGAGTCTGTCCCTGAGACCCTGCCAACCCATTCTCACCTCAGTCCTGATTGGAGTAGACGAGACTTCAGCTGCTTGCCTTGTTCTCACAGCGTGCCCTCACTCAGTCAAATAACCTCTACAAAGAACAAGAACTTAACTCGAGCAAAGAGCTTACCTGACATGTTGTTAAAAGACAGCTTTGAGGAGTTTACACCTGATGTTACTGTTGATGAAAATGAGGAAACCTACAGGTTCCACTGCTCCCGTCCAGGCCTGTACCAGTGCAGTGTGACAAGTCTGGTGTTTCACATGGAGGGAGAAGGGGACGTGGTTTACAGGATTGTCTCTTGGAACTGCAGACTACTGGCCCAACATCACAAGAAGCCTGCAGGACCCCTGTTTGACATCAAATGTCTGCAGCAGTCTGTGTGTCAGCTTCATCTCCCACACTGTGAGATCCGCTCCACAGGTGGATGTGAATTCTTGTCAGTTGCTCATGTGGATGATGAGGGCATCGAGTTTATTACTCCTCATAAGATAACAGAAACTCATGTCATTATAAACATCACAGGGTTTTCTGGTTTCGGTAATGTCAAGGATGAAGACTCTCCTCCTAAACCGGTCCGAGCACTGGTGCTGCTGTTCTACAGACCCCCGACTGATCCTGATCCAGAATCTCTCCTCAATGTGTTGTTGCTACCAAGGAACGTCGTGCTGCGTGATGTGAAGCGCATGAGGAACGAATCAGCTGATGGGAGGTTCATCGAGTGGTACATCGACATATGTCCCAACTGTACACTGTTCCCAAAGCATAAGTACAGACTGTCCACTAGTCCTGAAGACGACTCAGTTCTAGTTCAACCAACAGTAGCAGAATTTGATGAGGAGTACTACATCGACTACTTCCCATCATTCCAGGTGAAATTAAAAACAATCATGAAAAATATTCAACTTTTTTTAAAAGATAAGAACAGCTCCTGCTGTGTCTGGGAAAGCCAGGTTTCTCTTCAGTCCACTGGAGTAACAAAGCCCCAAGGACAGTGTGCTCGGAGTCTCCTTTCAAACGAGAGGCTGAAGAACATATGGACCAGCTTCATTGATGGGATATCAGGACCTGTTCTCAAAAGTCTGCTGGACAAGATGTTTGAGAAAAAGGTGATAACTGACTCTGAGAGAGAGTTAGCGGATGAGATGCAAAACAAAAGAGACAAGGCTCGTTTTGTCATCGACACGGTGACGAAGAAAGGTGAAGCTGCGAGTTCAGAGATGATTGAGTTTCTCTGTGAGGAAGACCCCTTCCTCTGTAAACATCTTGGGTTGATGTGAAGCACAATGAAGAGGCGGGAAATACACTTTATGTTGACCTGGTGGTTAGAAACTGATCGTCCTGTAACTGATGTGGAAGCAAATAACTGTATTACGTTTCCTTGTGTGCATTAAGCTCAGAGGATTTATTATAATGTTCTGTATACTGTAAGTAATGTATGATTTTTTAGAAGATCCTGGTTATTTATTTTCAGTAGTTGTCTCACCCTGATGAGGGAAAAGAAAAAGAACCTGCCAAACCCTTTATTTAAGCCTGTAACAGTCAACAGCCAGGAGGTGGAGCAATTGAGCTCCTTCAAATATTTTGGGACTGTTTTGGATCAAACCTTCACCTTTTCTGAGCATGTGGGATCATATTTACTAAAAATCACAAGAAATACTCTTTCTTTAGTGCAAACTGAGGAGTTTTGAAGTTAGTCAGCACATCTTAAACAGAGTGTATCAATCCCTAATAGAGAGTGTTCTTACATTCAACATTGTGTCCTGGTTTGAATACCCGACTGTCAAAAACAAGGCCAAACTTTTCAGAATAGTCAAACTTGGCAGTGTAATAGTATAAAAATAATATAATAATAACTATAATTAGTCGTTAGTTTATCACCATGACAAAGCAGATGAACAAATGACAGACAAAATCTTGGAGGATTCATACCATTGCTTGAATCATCACTTTCAGCTCCTATGGCAAGCTGTTTTAACATTTAATAGCTAGACTGGATATATGTTGCAAATATCCGTAATTCAATTCTTTCCAGTCAAAACGAACATTTTATATATCCACAATGACATTCTTCCTAAGACAAATGATGTCACTTTTGCCATTAATGTGTATTGGGCTTTTAATTTCACATATTCACAATTGCAGTTTTGATACCTAGAATGAACATTCTGGATATCTGCAATAGAATTATTACTGGGAAAAACTCCCATTTCTACAGTCCAGTTGTTAATAGCCATAACTTTAATTTCATGTATCCAAGTGAAAAACCATTCCAGATATCCATAATGTAATTTAGGATATTCAAAAATACATTAAGACTAGTAAAAATGTCCTTATGGATATCCACAATTTGTATTATGACTAGTAATAATGCAATTTCAGATATCTACAATTAGAATTGTGACTAGAAATAATGCAATTGCAGATATCCACAAATGCATTGTGGATATCTGTTGACAGGTAGATATGATGCCATTTCAACATAACAGGGGTTAATTAACTATCCACAGTTATATTTAAGATCTCTATAACAGCGTTTCTCTTAGTCAAAATTACATTCTTATTAGCCAGACTGGCAATAACAGACATCCACACTAACATTGTTACGAGTAAAATTGTATTTCAAGATATCTAAAACTTTATTTCTCCTTGTCAAAATTCAGCTAAAGATATGTTTAAATCCTTAAAAAGTATAAGTGGCCGTTTTAACATTTAATAGCTAGACTGGATATATTTTGCAGATATCTGTAATTAAATTCTTCTCAGTCAAAATGAACATTTCAGATAACTACAACGACATTCTTCCAAAGACAAATGATGTCACTTTTGCCATTTAAGTCTTAAATTGAATTTTGATCTTCATAATGCATTTACAATGTAAATGCCTGACTGTTGTTTTAAGACACACCTGAAGAATTACGAACCTTTCCTTTAAAACGGTTGTTGACAATTACAGAGTTGGTTTTAAGAGATTTGACATACTGTGCATTGACAATACAGCACTAAATCCATTAAAAGTGTTTAAACATCTTGAACAAAGAACACTGGCTGACTTGAGGTGTTCCTGGTTGTTTGGTGTTCAGGCACTTCAGTATTAAGCTCCAGGTTGGACATAACTTAGAAAAATGTTTTAAGGAGTTGGATATATGGGAGCATTCATAATTACATCTTTGATGTTGACATGAACGCTATTTACAAGTTTTACACTGGTTATTACAAACTTTTTTAAATTTGCTTTTTTCTTATTACAAACTAGTCTATGACATGAATGCAGCCATGACATCACATCATTTTTCCAGTTTTGATACTCGTTTGTTTGTTTTTTTGTCAAACTTTATTAAAGTTTAATTTGAAAACAATCATGGTATATTTTCATCTCAGAAAAAGAATAACAACATGTGTCATGTTATTTTAACATGACAATAGTACATACATGTAAACATATGGGAGCAATGTAGAAAAAAATAAATAAGAATACAAATAATTTGTGTAATATAAAGCAAATGAAACATAATAAATGGTTTCTGTCAAGTATTGTGAAATAAAGTGTAAAGATTTCTGGTTTCTCATTCTTCTTTGTTTTTAGGGACTTAATGTATAACTTAAACTTGGTAAAAAATAAAAAAAATAAAAATCTAGCCTAATTTAGTTTAACATAATGATGCATTGCAGCACAGTTATTTTTTTATTGAGAAGAAACACCAAATATTTATTTCACTTCTGATATCTCTTGAAAAATGAAGAGTAAATGATGGAACTACTATAATTTTTACTTAATTTATTCCTATGATATCATTACTACATACAAGTGTTGAAATACTGTTTCAAGAATTTTGTCAATAACATGTTTCTTCCCTCCGATGTAGAAAGACGTAGAGGTGCCGTTTAAAGCTAGAAATATATAATATATTTATTTCCAAGGCAAAATTAATGGATTACCAGACAACAGCTTGTTTACTAGCTATGTCTTGAATAATTGATAAATAATGTGTTTATTATACATTTTAGGTCCCTGTTAGCTGACACCTTAATGACACTGAAGTCTTTCAGCAGACTGAGAGCAACATTATAATCATTTATTTGGACTCATGTTTGTGTCCACCTGATGAATGTGAGTCCGAAATTCACAGGAGTCTCCACAAATTCTTGAGAAAATATCAGACTCTTTAGCTGCTAAATGTTCCAATTTCTTCACCAGAGAGAGCACAGTGACCAACGAACCAAAACAGTACATGTGTCATAAAAACAAAACTAAACAATAAATCTCTGAGTCTGACACAAGTGAACCGTTTGACATTCCACATAGTCATTAACTTAGTGTTAATATCAAGAATATTGATTAATGCACCTTTTGAATTAAACACTTTAAAGTCATGTGTCCATATTTACTGCTGATTCTTTTCAACAGTAAAAAAAAAACAGTATAGTACATATGATGAGATATTTTTATCAAGTGAAAGTAAAATCTGATAACAAATTCTTAACTTGACTTATATAATGAATATTTGGAAATATCCTCATTGGATCCCATTTCTTAAACATACATTAAAAAACTAATATAGCTCAAGGTAAGATTCTATCACAATCATGTGCATTGATCTTTTTCTCCTCAAATGAAACTTTGACATATTAACACATTTAATAAACGTTTACAGATACACTGACCATATTGTTCCTCACTTAGACCTCAGCTTTTCTCAAAGACACAACCCCCCCCCCCCCCCCCAAGACCTCTTTCCTGACAATTACAGGGTGATGTACCAATTTTAAAGTTTGTTTCACATCAACCCAAGATGTTCACAAAGGAAGGGGTCGACCTCACAGAGAAAATCAATCATCTCTGAACTCGCAGCTTCACCTTTCTTCCTCACTGTGTCGATGACAAAACGAGCCTTGTCGCTTTTGTTTTGCATCTCGTCCGCTGACTCCCTCTCAGAGTCAGTTATCACCTTTTTCTCAAACATCTTGTCCAGCAGACTTTTGAGAACAGGTCCTGATATCCCATCGATGAAGCAGGTCCGTATGTCCATCAGCCTCTCGTTTGAAGGGAGGATCAGAGCACTCGGCCCACAGGTCCTTCTTACTCCAGTGGACAAAAGACAAACTTTTCTTTCCCAGACACTTTGGGAGCTGTTTGTGCCTCTCAAAAACAGCTTAATATTTTTCATGATTTTTTCTAAATTCACCTGGAATGATGAGACGTAGTTGTTGTAGGACTCCTCATCAAATTCTGCTTCTGTTGGTTGAACTAGAACTGAGTCGTCTTCAGGACTAGTGGACAGTGTGTACTCCTGCTTTGGGAGCAGTTTACAGTGTGCAGGTGTCTCGATGTACCTCTCATCTCCAACTAACTTCTTCCTCGTGCGCAGCACATCACGCAGGACGACGTTCTTTGGTAGCAACAACACATTGAGGACAGATTCTGGATCAGGATCAGTCGGGGGTCTGTAGAACAGCAGCACCATCGCTCGGACCGGGTCAGGAGGAGAGTCTTCATCCTTGACATTACCGAAACCAGAAAACCCTGTGATGTTTATAATGACATGAGTTTCTGTTATCTGATGAGGAGTAATAAACTCGATGCCCTCATCATCCACATGAGCAACTGACAAGAATTCACATCCACCTGTGGAGCGGATCTCACAGTGTGGGAGATGAAGCTGACACACAGACTGCTGGAGACATTTGATGTCAAACAGGGGTCCTGCAGGCTTTTTGTGATGTTGGGCCAGTAGTCTGCGGTTCCAAGAGACAATCCTGTAAACCACGTCCCCTTCTCCCTCCATGTGAAACACCAGACTTGTCACACTGCACTGGTACAGGCCTGGACGGGAGCAGTGGAACCTGTAGGTTTCCTCATTTTCATCAACAGTGATATCAGGTGGAAACTCCTCAAAGCTGTCTTTTAACAACATGTCAGATAAGCTCTTTGCTTGGGTTAAGTTTTTGTTGTTTGCAGAGTTTATTTGACTGAGTGAGGACTTGCTGTGAGGACGAGGCAAGCAGCTGGAGTCTTTTCTGCTCCTGAAGATATCTGAGGGTGGTAGGAGGTGAGAGAGGGCTGGCAGGGAGTTTTCAGCTGAGGTTTGCTTGGCTTTAACAAGTTTCTCTGGTGCATCATGGTGACCCCCATATTTCCGTGTGAAAATGTTTGGGAGTAAAAGGCCAACAGCAGAAGTAATGATGTACTTTGTGTGGGGGAATAATTGTGAAATGTAGGTGAACCATGTAGGTGAATCTTCTGCTCTGTCACCTAGTTTTCGAAAGGCACGTAACAAGGACCCTGGATCATATAGCCTATCACCTATTTCTTGAATAGCACATAACAAGGGCTGTCGAAATTGTTCTCTAACACATATTTCTCGAAGGTAATCTCCCAGCACCACTATTTGGTGGGCTAAGAGACGTGACTCATTTTCATGATGTCTGCACAGTTCTCTGCTATATCTTCTGTTGCCAGTGTAAAAAAAGACAGGGAAAAAAGGTGATCTGAACACAATAGGAGTGCAGAGGAATACACACAAACAGGGAAATGTTTCCTCTATGGCCCATCCTCCAGTGGGCAGAATTTTTCCATTTTCATCAGGATCTGAGTTGTAAGTTCTTAACCCTTCGGTGCCAAGGGGCTCCATCCAGTGTCAATTTTTAATATCTTGTTCAAGATTATCTTCTTGTATTGTCGTAGTTTTTCAACTGCTTCTTAACCCTGGAAGACAAATCAGAGAATGGACAACATTCTTTACTGGTGATAATTCAAAATAACACTAAGTTAAAGTGCCTCACTAAATGCAGGAAAGAAAATTGCATACTTTCGCAATTAAAATGACAAAACTGTCTCTTGGGTCTTCTAAATATGTTGCTTAAAAACAATAACAGACAAATTAATTGTATAACAGAGACTAAATGAGGTCACCTGGATGAAATGTAACATAATAATAGAATTATTGTAAGGAACATAAAAAATGTGGTCTACATAAAAACTTATAAACATGGGGTTACACATTTACTCATTCGATGTTTTGTTCATTATTAATATTATTAAAGTTATTTGACAATGTCACTGTTGAACCTTTTAGTTTGAAACTCATGGTTGCTTATATATATATATATATATATATATATATATATATATATATATATATATATATATATATATATATATATATATATATATATTTGAACTATATATGTTCAAATAAACATAACTTTTCTTCTCACAGTGCACCAATTTAGAACTTGAAAGAAGAAATCTTTTTATATTGAAAATTGTTTGGAGACAGGAAGTAAGTCTGCTGCTCATACTAACTGCTGATCAAATTCAGAATGTTTGTGATTGTTTTAAGTCGTGTGTCTGAGTGTGTATGATGACTGTTTTATGATTGTAAGAGAATGAACCGTCTTATTGTGATCCTCTGTGTATGTAGCCTGTTCTCTAGCCTGTTCTTGTAGCCTGGTCTCTATTGCAAAAGAGATCTTAATCTCAATGACATTTCCTGAATAAATACAGCTTAACAATAATAATTAATAACAATTAATAATAATAATAATAATGATAATAATAAGTAAGAATGACAAATATCCTGCTATTACTGTCCAGCTTAAACTTATGGTGTCACAGTTAAATGAAGCTTAGGGAAAGTTCAGTCAGAAAGACTATCTTTTTCATGCACAGGTCTGTAATATTGTTGTTTAATCTATCTGTCATTAGCATCCCTCACGCATGCTCAATTATAATTTCCTTGCTGTCATTCCCTTAGGTGTCAATTAAGACGTCAGCTGTTCACATCAGCTGGGCACAGATAACCAATAACATGGTGACATACCTTCATTGTCAGCCTATCATATTGTGGCGGTCTTTTATTATTATTGTGTGGTTTTCTCCCTCTCTGCCTTAGTGCTTTCATGGAGATTTTTTGCATGTCCCACCACCTCCCCATCTTCGCCCAGTCTTCGCTGATTCATCAGTACATCACTGATGTACTGAGGGGAGGGGGGATCTATCTCGCTGCTGCTTAGGACTGATGTCCCTCAATTCAAAATCTGACCTGTAGAGTCTAAGCGCCAAAGACTATTGACCACACCTAGTCATCAATATCATCTGTGTAATAAGCAATTCTTTTTCCTTCATTCACTTTGTCTCTCCTGATTGAACTATTTATTCTTGCATTATTTCCACATGGTGTCCTTTAAGGACTGACAACATAAATTGGGATAATAAAGCTTTTACAAAACACATATTTCACATCCTATTCCATATAAACCTCCTAAAGGAGTACATTTTTAAAACTTTGAATAAAACTTACCTCTCCAGTGAATTTCTGAAAATGCATGCAATATGCTATGCAATATTAAAAAGACAATTACATCTGATTGACAAGAGCCCTGACACTGTTTACATAAAAGTTGGTAAACTCTTCAAGTAAGGTCTATGGTCCCAAATAGATTATTGACATTTTAACACTTTTTCGTTGCAAAAAACAGACCAAAAGTAATGTTGAATTTCTCCCTTTTTCAACCAGATTCACAACAAGGTTCATTCACAAATGCAAATAGTGTAGAGTGCAGCCTATATTACTTTCAAGCGTTTACATTGTACGTCATCTGTCCCAGGAGACTGTCACTGCCATTGTATTTTACAGTAAGACGCCTCAACAACGCAAAACAGTGAGATGTCTTCGTGTTAAATAAACCTTCAACATACTTCCTAGTTCCCACAGTGTCTCCTTCTTTACCTGCAGTGGTGGTAAAGTCACATTTCCGTGAGTTTTCTTTCTCCGCTCTTCAGCCGACTTCCCAGCGGACTCATGTCGGAGTTCCCCGTCGGCCAAGAGGAACACTGAGGAGAAGTATTTTAATATTTCATTACCATGTTTAGTAGCCATATTACACTACCAGACTACAAACTGTAGCGTCGTCGCTCTCACAGACTGTTTACAGTATTTCACGTCGCGGCACATATCGTCGGATAGATGGGCGGGGATATAGGAGAGTTAGGAAATAGGAGTTCAATGGTTACGTCATGGATGTATAAAGCAGGAAAGGGTTTTGCAGAAGGAGTTTCACATATCTCCCTTCCTCCTGGGGAGCTACGTCTGACCGTGAGACGAACCAATTCACCTCATAACCCTAAACCCACTGATCAGCCATCTACTAGTCACTCACAGGTGAGCTAACAGGGCACTATTGACCTTAGGTAACCTAGGCTGAAGCTAGCATGATTATGGTAAACACAAACGTCATAGCCAGATGATCTAGTCAAACCAGTTTGGAGGAATTTACCAGCAGAGTCTTCTCCAAAGCTTTTTATGACATCGTTTTTATATTTTATGGAAAATCATTTTATGGATTTGATTTACATTACTATAGATTAATTCATGTATTTATTGTTGCTTTTCTCCTTTAGACACTCAGAAAAGAGAGCACAAACGGCCTTGAGAAGATTTTCAAGACAGATATCTTCCTCCTGAATTACCTGAGAGACAACCCTAAAGCATTCAAAGTCTTAGAGAAGCAGCTCTCTGCTATTGGCTGCAGGGTGGAGTTAAACTTTGATGAAGAGGAGGCAGTGGTTAGAGGGGATATTGAGAAGGGGCCTGGAGGAGCTTCTGGCGGTGCTGCAGAGAGATGGGAGTTACAGGTGGATAAAGTCTCGCTTCTCGCTTCCAGCAGAGCCTCAGAAATCCTGTTGCCTTAGATGTTGGGTCAGACCTGGTACTGTCGAGTTTGTCCTCTGCTGCCCTGGATGAGGCTGAGGCAGCAGTGCTGAGAGAGCTGAGTGAAGTCACTGTGCAGCTGCAGGGAGCCACAGCTGTCTCTCCAGATCTAGACAGAGTGAAGGAAATCCTGATCAAAACTAAAAACGAGGCAAACCTTCGAGAGCTCAGAGTGGACGTCAGCTTCATTCCAGTTCCCAGACAAGCTGCAGTGACCAAAGTACAACTGGTGGGCTACAGTGAAAATGTGAACAAGCTGAAAGAGGTTCTGCAAGACTACCAGATGAACCAGGTCGGGACACAAGAGGGTCTGAATTTACCCAACCCTGATATGATTAACGATATTGATAAAAGCTTGGGTCTGATTGAGATGATGTTTCAGAGGCCTTTTTACACTGTTTTCTGTATGACCATTTCTGTCACATATTTACATAAATACTGTTTTCTAATGAATTTTTACTTCAGCAGAATGCAGTTGCTTAGATCCGTTATAACTTTCATTTAAATTAATGGGTATAAATGTATAACATCTGTCCTCAGTGTGATGTGATGTAATTTATTTTAAGATATTTCCATTACATTCCTTCAAGGCAATTTTGGCAGGTTACTACTGTATTTTCTTGTTTTCTACTTGGTAGATTGAGCACTTGCAGAATGTTCATCTGCAATGCATCTATGAGGAGCAGAAGATTCACATTTCTGATAAGATCAGACAGGCCGGAGGAGCAGGTGAAAAGCTTCTGTACCACAAGACGACCCAGGACAGCTGTGACTCCAGCATGACAACTGGGTTCAACAGCCGCTTTGCCGGGCAAAACGGTAATTATCATTTAGACCTATTCATAGTCATAAGCAGTCTTGCTCCAAAATACTACAACAGTCACATCTACAGACTGTAATGTATCAGTTTAATCTTTTTCTCAGCAACTGCATACATGCCAGCTACTCAGCCATTCCCACCTACTCCAAGCCAGATACTGACAGTTCCCAGTTAATGTTTGTGGCCCAAGTCCTCTCTGCTGTCTGCTCTGTGTGTGTGTGTGTGTGTGTGTGTGTGTGTGTGTGTGTGTGTGTGTGTGTGTGTGTGTGTGTGTGTGTGAGGAGCTGAACCTCGCCCTAGGTCAAACACAGAGAGCAGAGGAGAGGACAGAAGCAGCAGCAGAATCAAGCCAAAACACGATAGTGTTACAATAGCAGGGAAAACCCTTCATAACTGTGTTTTGCGCACAGACTGGAAAGTTTTCAGGCTATGATGTTGTTGATACAGGAGGCTACGTGTGTTGGATCAATCGGGTGTCACGATAGACATGGATCTTACCATCAGGTCAAAAGCAATGAAAGGGAGGGGGGACTTCATGCCTACAGATCTGAATGGATGTGGCTGTGCTGTGCTGTTTTTGCTGTGATTTACCTTAATAATTTTGCATTTTGATTAGGCAGGCTCAGTGTTCCCGATGGCCAATCTGGGCCTGTAGCCTATTAAAGTGATGGATGTAGTGAAAAGCACTCCACTGATCCAGAGAAGATTTTAAAAGGTTGATTTGTTTATGTCTATTGTCAATTGATTTGTGTCAGTAATACAGTGCTGTCAAAGTAAAGGGGAACCAATTTGGATTAAAAGAGAAAATTAAAGCACATGGATTTTCAGTTGTTTTAGAAATTCTGTTGTGTTTGTTTTCACAAGAAGGAAGATTTCAGTTATTTTCCTGGGAAGTGGAGATTCTTTGAATAAAGCACTGATATTATTATTATTATTATTATTATTATTATTATTATTATTATTATTATTATTACACCAACAATGAACTGATTCTACAAAAAGCTTCCTGGTCAGTTAAGATGATTCTGCTTCTGCATTATAGATCTGTTGTACAACTACCCACTCATATAAAGAATACAGGTAAGCCACAATCTTTCTCAGTGGCATTTTGCCAACTTAAAGTCAAATGTGTGTTTCTATGTGTAGTGAAGGGTAATTAATTCAACCAGACAAAAACTTTTATAGCAACTCACATAAACTCTTATTTGGTCTTTTTATTCAGGGGGCAAATATATCAAAGAGTTCTTCATTGACCTCAAGAAGACTTTAAAAGGTGAGATCAGGGTTTTCAAGATGTGTCTGAACAGTTGTGAATTATTATAACAAACTTAATCTTTTTGTTCTACACCAATGCAGGAAATCACTCTGACAACAAAGTGAACCTTGTTCTGCTGGGAATGTCTGGGACTGGAAAGAGTGCGAGCGGAAACACAATCCTCAGAAAGAAACAGTTCTTGTCAAGAGCCAGTTCAGTGCCGGTCACCACAGAGTGTCAGGAGGCAGAAACTGAGATAAACGGTGCACGTGTGTGTGTCATTGATACCCCAGACATCTTTAATGATGAAATCAAATCATCAGTGACGAACCAACATGTCACAAAGTGCAAACAGCTCCTTCAGTCAGAGCCTTGTATGTTTTTACTTGTGTTACATATTTGTAGATTCACAGATGGTGAGAGAGACATACTGAGAAAGTTTGAAGAAGCTTTTGGTATCAGAGCTAAAGAACAAAAAGTCATCCTGTTTACCCGTGGAGAAGATCTGCAGCATGCAGACATGAACTTGGAGGATTTTTTGCAGGACTGTAATACTGAACTCGAGAACATAGTTGAACATTGTGGCGGAAGGTGTGTTGTTTTTGAGAACAAAGCCCCACGTCAACATCAAGTGACAGAGCTCATGCAGACAGTGAACACGATGTTAAATAAATATCAGAATCAATAAGTGTGCATGTATCAGACCAGATCAATAAAGTTTTGGATGTGATTTCTTTGTATATAGTTATATATTGATCAAGATCAATGGATGATCAGTTTCTAACCACCAGGTCAACATAAAGTGTATTTCCCGCCTCTTCATTGTGCTTCAGATCAACCCAAGATGTTCACAGAGGAAGGGGTCGACCTCACAGAGAAAATCAATCATCTCTGAACTCGCAGCTTCACCTTTCTTCCTCACTGTGTCGATGACAAAACGAGCCTTGTCGCTTTTGTTTTGCATCTCGTCCGCTGACTCCCTCTCAGAGTCAGTTATCACCTTTTTCTCAAACATCTTGTCCAGCAGACTTTTGAGAACAGGTCCTGATATCCCATCGATGAAGCAGGTCCGTATGTCCATCAGCCTCTCGTTTGAAGGGAGGGTCAGAGCACTCGGCCCACAGGTCCTTCTTACTCCAGTGGACAAAAGACAAACATGTCTTTCCCAGACACAGTGGGAGCTTTTGGTGTCTTTCAAAAACAGCTTAATATTTTTCATGACTGTTTTTAAATTCACCTGGAATGATGGGAAGTAGTTGTCGTAGGACTCCTCATCAAATTCTGCTTCTGTTGGTTGAACTAGAACTGAGTCGTCTTCAGGACTAGTGGACAGTGTGTACTCCTGCTTTGGGAGCAGTTTACAGTGTGCAGGTGTCTCGATGTACCTCTCATCTCCAACTAACTTCTTCCTCATGCGCAGCACATCACGCAGCACGACGTTCTTTGGTAGCAACAACACATTGATGAGAGATTCTGGATCAGGATCAGTCGGGGGTCTGTAGAACAGCAGCACCAGCGCTCGGACCGGGTCAGGAGGAGAGTCTTCATCCTTGACATTACCGAAACCAGAAAACCCTGTGATGTTTATAATGACATGAGTTTCTGTTATCTGATGAGGAGTAATAAACTCGATGCCCTCATCAATCACATGAGCAACTGACAAGAATTCACATCCACCTGTGGAGCGGATCTCACAGTGTGGGAGATGAAGCTGACACACAGACTGCTGGAGACATTTGATGTCAAACAGGGGTCCCGCAGGCTTCTTGTGATGTTGGGCCAGTAGTCTGCGGTTCCAAGAGACAATCCTGTAAACCACGTCCCCTTCCCCCTCCATGTGAAACACCAGACGTGTCACACTGCACTGGTACAGGCCTGGACGGGACCAGTGGAAGCTGTAGGTTTCCTCATTTTCATCAACAGTGATATCAGGTGTAAACTCCTCAAAGTTGTCTTTTAACAACATGTTAGGTAAACTTATTGCTCGAGTACAGTTGTTCTTTGCAAAGTCGATTTTGCTCAGTGAAGGAATACTGTGAAAGTGAGGTAAGTGGTTTGACATTTTCCTGGTCCAAGAGGAATCTGTGGAGGAGAGTTGGAGGTGTGAATGGGCTGGCAGGGTGTTTGTAGCTGAAAAGTGTCCGCTAAGGTCCCGTGGGTGTCCTGAGTGAGTTACTGAGGGCACAGGGGGATCTTTAGAAAAATATTGTCTATATAGTCCGCTAAAGCTGACTGGGAGTTGTGGTGATGTGTAGTAAGTTGTGGGAGTTAGCCCAGACAGATATTCAGAATCCCCACATGAAGAATATCCACTTGATCGTGAATTTAGGGCGGAGAGGATGGATGCCTCCCCCTCTTCACCTTTAGATTCACTGCTCCAGGTGGGGGACAAGTTGTCTTGTAACTGGTCTGGTAGCACTAGCACTGTTTGAACTAAAACTTTGCGTCTGTTACTGGGGGTTGGAGCTAAGTCCTTTGAGGAAGGGACTCTCTCGATACTTGATTTTATGTCTTGAACAACAAATGAAGTGTGCTCGATACTTAATTGTCCAACATTGCCGAGTAGCTCCTCTCCCTCTTCTTCATCTGCAATTTCAGTGTTGGAAGTGCTACAGCTATACGAAGCACCCTCATTTGATTCATGAACATCTGATTCTTTCTCCTCTGAAGTCGTCTTGTTTTGTGTGAAGAGAGTTTGACTTTTTGGATTTGTGTTAGTTGATTTTTCTCGGTATTCAAGCCGCCTTTTCTTGGCCTTTACGTCAGGGTGAAAGAAAACTCCTCCTTTGTTCTGAGCAGAGCATGACTGCTGCTCTTCACTCTTTCTACTTTTCATCTTCTCTTGATGTGAATGTGTTCCTCTTAAAAGCTGTTTAAAAATAGTTTCTTCACAATCTTCTTTTTGGCTCCTGTGTTATTCACCTGTTGCTTGAGCCTGAAATCAAGAGGAGAATGTTATTATTAATGTATCTGTGCATTCATCCATTGGTGTTTACAATATATTCAATCAAGTGGCCTGTTATAATATAAAAACAATAGAGAATATTACATAGTTTTACATGTAATTAAAAGGGAAAATATTTCATTGGCTGTTTAAATCATGTGGGTTAAAACAACAAATGACACAAGAAAATACATATTTAAAATAATTGAAAGTCCTAGATGGAAGGTAAAAAAAAACAAAAAAAGAAAATTGTGTCACCATCCATTTAGCCACATTACTGCTGTGTTACTGGGTGAATCTCAAACGTCAAACCTGAATCAAACACACTTAACATGTTCTTTACTGCAGATCCATGTTTGGCATATAACAAAAGAACAAGACAGAGTAGGAAATCATTTGTATAAACTTAAATCCCAATAAGCATGCAAGTGGTGTGGTTTTACTTGCAGATTAGCGTTTTGTGTTTCTCAACTGATCTTAACTGAAACTACCTACCGCTGTGTTTCCAAAAGTTACTGATGTAAGCAATACAGCAATTATTTAAAGCAATTATTATTGTGTAGTTGCTCCATAGTGTCCCTGTATTAAAAGTAATTACCAACTAGTGTCACCTAGTTTAATACAACCTTAAACAAATAAAAGGTTAAACCAACAATAAATGTAATGTCAGCAAATTAAATAACATTAGTTATTAAGTTAATTAATGTTAACGTTAAACCTGCAGTGCAGAACTTTTGTCTCCCCCTCTGGCAGTGAGAGTAAACAGTAGTTATCTGGATGTAAGTCCAGTTCTATGTGTACATGTGTGAGCTGGTCCCCGTCACTACTGTTGCAGCTGTAAAACAGTGGATAAATTGTTTTGAGCATCACAACCTCCACAAAATGATTCATTTCACTCAGAATTTGATTCATTCAGTCTGATAAAGTTTGGAAAGTCTAGAAGAGCTGCACAATTAAATTATTTTATCCCCCTTAAAGTTAATGGACAGCTAACCAGAAAGTAGCCAGTTCAGCCAGTGGAAGTCTCTGGTGCACATGCTCTATGGGCACCCTTCAGCTCTGGCAAACCAGTCATTGCTAGTTGACACAAAATGCATCACTACTGGTGTGCCAGCATGGGAATGCCATACCAGACACCAGATTTAAAACTCTGTATGCTGTGAAATACAGAGAGATTAATGTAATGGACATTCATTTATATTTAAAAGTTACACACTCAGCTCCAAGGTTCTTTGTTTTCTTTTCTCAAAAAATGCAATGCAGTTTGTGATGTTTTATATGCTCTTATTGCGGTAAAATTGCAGGAATTGGGAAAAATTGCAAGCAAAGGAATTCATTGAAGAGTCCTATGTAATCACAAAAACATACTGCATATCACAGAAACAACTTTATTTCAGTGCTAATTTTGTAATTGATTTTCTGAACATGAGAAACATGGGCTCAAAATTATATAAAAAATTGTTCTTCAGGATTTTGCTGCAACACGCAGAACTCATTTGGACTTGTAAAGGACTTACTTACACACATTTGAGTTTATAGATCATATACTGATCCAGCGAAATTTTGAGTTCTGTAATTTTGATGCTGTATTCTCATTTATTTCGTGTAGAATTGGTAATGCAAATGGGTTGTGTTACTGTAAATTCAAAACTTATGGTACTGGTTAAGTAAACTAACAGGAAGGTTGAGCTGAACTCTTAAATATACCCAACTAAGATAAAATGATGACTAAGAACCGAGTCAACTCAAAGAGAAATTAAATAACTTAAAAGAATCTAAGTTGGAAATATATCTCTTTAACTCAAATAGGTTAACTTACCTCTTGGTCTGTGGTCTGTTCTAGTTATAAACTGCTCCTCTGAACCTAGACTCTGGTCGTATCTGTAAATACCTACAGTTTTACACACAGATGAGTCATGAGTGTGTATCGGGCAACAGGAGGAGGACCCAAATGTAGACACCCAGGCAGAATAAGTGCTAAAAAGGACTTTAACAAATCAATGTTTAAATAAACAGGCTTACAGTCAGCAACAAGGAGGCAGTCCAAACAGGTAAACAAATCCAGAGGAGAAATGCAGGCAGACAGGTCGGAAACAGACAGCAAGTCAAAACACTGGCAGGAATCAACAAGCAGATAAGCAGGAACAGGAAGCAGCTATGGTGGAGGATCAGGTATCATAAAACAGGTAGGTAGGCTAACAGGCAGGAACAGATATCAGAGTTTAGGATTGGGTGGCTGGTGTGCAAAAGCAAACAGAAAAATTGGGTACATCCCAATTCCCTCAATTGCATCCATGTTTCCCTACTGCGGTCAAGCCAGCTGTCTGTCATGTTTGCATGGTCAAACCTGCCACCACTAGGATTTAGGATAGTCTAAATTAAGCATTTTTTATATGATTGGATAAATAATTTGTTGAATAATCTGGACAAATTAAATGGAAGAGAATCATGACACATTAACTTCATTTTATGATTGAAGAATATTTGTCAAAGCATGAGTAGTTCAGCGAAAAGATATATTTGAATAAAGGACTGCTTAGTCTACATGCACATGTATTATGAATAGTATGAATATGGCTTTTAAAGTAGGTAGGTAATTATCACAAACATGTTGAAAATAATGCCTTTTATTGTATCTCCAAACAAATCATTACAAACACACAATCACCCCCACCTCTTTTGCAGTATTCCACATTGATATTGTGAATTCAAGCTGCAGTAATTTAATCAAGTGAAAGGAGAAAAGTGTCCTCTCTTCCTTGAAAAATAGCATTATCAGCATTACTGAGAGAGGAAGCTGAGGCTGCTTGGCAGTGTACAGCATCTCTTTGCATCCCTTAGTCAGTCAGTGGGTCAGTGACCATCATGCTCACACATCTAAAATAACTCCAGAGTAGAAAATACCATTCCAAATTTTCATCATTCTTCTAAATATTATAAAAATCTGAATGATTAGTTGTTGAGAGAATAAACCTAACCTTCGAAATATATTGTGTTTATCATTGTGTGACGTAAGTTAGGTGTATGTTGTTAATATATATGTAAATTTAAAAAAGAATCAGGAATAATGTCAAAATGTCAGCTGGAAAGAAGTACACAAAGACAAACTGGAAAGAATAAGGAACATGGTGATATTCATTATTTGTTTTTTTTCTCAAAAATAATTTATGAACACTAGGAACCTTGTATTGTTAAACCAATACACCCAAAAAATAACAACAAACTATAATAAAAGAAATTCCAACAAAGGAGAGTTGAGGGACTGGCAAGGTGTTGCTGATGTTTGCTGTGCTTGAGAATCTGCAATCTGCAAAGGAAAACACACACATTGGAAAAGTCTTAAGCATCCCGAAAAGTTTCCGTAACCAAAGTGTTCGATATGTTCCTGAACACAAATTTTAGTTAAAGACAATATACTACTATACTTAGCTATTTAAAATGTTTCGGTTGCTGTGAACATCATTTGTTAGCAGACATACAGTCCACCTAATCAGCAACACAAAGTCAACATCTTCTTTAATTATCCTATGTAATTAAAGGAATGTAGAAAACACAGCAGGGCAGGACTAACGAACTTGATGCAGGGTTGGTGTGGAGGGAAGAACAGGCTGGGGAGGAGGACAAGAACGCAGAAGGGAACAAATAATCCTCTTAATACAAACCAGCCTACATTAACCTGTCCAGGAATAAACATATGTATAAATTTAAGTACACAACACTATAAGCTAACTAATAATGCAAGACAGTCCGTTAGAGATACAACCCAAATATTATGAATGATCCAAACCAAATGACCAAAAGTAGTAACACAGGAAACCAAAAGAACAAACAAAGTAACTAATAACTCAACGTCTCTGAAGAGAAACAACAGACACTACACGCTGATAGTTCCTGTTATTAACTAATTTTCATTTAACTTTTTTCTTTTAACAAATAAGACATGTTTTGGTTTGGTTTATTTTAACATTTCTTAGATCAGCTGAGACAATCACATTTCATATATACATCTGCCCACAGAAACCACCTTCAACTATAAAGTATCTGGACACAGCACTTTTCAGTTGCTGGAGTTTTTCTCCCCAAAACTTTATGAAATACAGTAGAAACAGCAGCAGACACAGAAAGTCACAGGTTTTACTTCTCCAACTGGTCTGAAATCATGTGTGAAAAACAAGTAAATACACCGCAGACACACAACAGCTCAAATTACACAGAGAAATATTAGGTTTTGTTTTTGGTTGAATATATGTTAAACTGATTCATAGAAAGGGAAGCTAAAGGGTAATGAGAATGCTGAGCTTTCAAGTTTCATTTAGACTATCAAGTGCATAATGTTTAATTTTGAAAGTAGGAGGAGGAACAAAAAATAGACAGAGGTTTGAAAACCACAAGTTGACAAACCATCTCTGGCATTTGATCTTTTTTAACATTGTTTGAAGACTGAACTCATCCTGTGCAGCTCGCAGGTAAGTCAGATATAAAACCGATGTGTTAACATTTGAAATATTAGCTAAATAATGCTTATATGCTCATAATTTGTGTTTGTGAGTTTGTCAGAAATGTAGATTATAGGATGTACATTTATGTATCAGTTTATCTTCACATCATTTCTGATTTTTCTCATTAGTCATAATTTGAGACACAGTAGCTTTTACAAACCTTGTAGACCTGTTTGTTGGTCACCTTTTATTGCATCAGTTAAACATATAACAGAACAACTTACAAATGTAACCTTAGTGACATTTTTTGGGTTATTTTGATGACTTAACTTTACCTGTAATGTGGCCTTTAACAGTTCGTCTGTGATAGCTTGTTACTCAGATTGTGATCACTGTAGGTTATTATTAAGAATGGACATGGACCTTGCTTTAACTCCATAGATGAATCTTTATCTTAAACAGAGTATCTCATACTTGAGTCTGACTTAAAGAGACTGAAATGTCTGTTCAGAGTGCAAAAGCTTTTTTGACTTTTGATTGTTTCCCTTGCTGATTGCACTGGACAAGTACCTGTGCAAATGAGTTGGACTTCTACGTGAAAATACAATTAGAAACAAATCACTAACACTGCATGAACTATATGAACATTCAATTAAAGGGGGTGGCTGTGGTTCAGGAGGTAGAGCAGGTTATCCACTAATCTGATGGTCAGTGGTTCGATACCTAGCGTCTCTTGTCCACATGTCAAAGTGTCCCTGGACAAGATACTGAACTCAAAATTGCTCCCGATGGTTGTGCCAGCACTCTGCATGGTAGCTTGCTGTGTGAATGAGCAGCAGAAACATTGCAAAGCCCTATGTAAATGCCATTTACCATCAACTATAATATTATTTCTTCACTCAAAGTTTATACATTTTCAGTTGACATTGACATGTTTATTACTGAGGTCATAGTGGGTGGCGGTGGTGTACTGGAGTTTATTGTGGAGACTTATTCCCCTTGAGTAAACAGTCTGATTCTACATATAATTCTTTGAGTTTAATACTCAGTTGTAGGAGACCTGAAGACTTATCGGCCCATCTGAAGATTTCCCATGACAGTATTGTATTAAAAAGCGCTATTATATTTTTATATTTTTAGCAGATTTCTTTTCATGAAATAGTCCAGGCAGATTTCTAAAAAGGACATTTGGAGACTCTTTTAGTGAACACAAGGTCTTTTTGATAAGGGCAAATCCACAAGGGGTGTGACGTATTGAGGCAAGAAAGAGATTATTTTTACATCCTCTACTTTATTTCAGGGTACGGGAGCAGTTCGAATATGTCTAAAAACTCTGAGATGAGTAAAAGAATGACTGGACACAGAGGTGAATCACCAGGGAGTCCAACTTTTGTCTCAAAAAGTAAAGGAAGAAGAGCACAGACATCTCCTGACATCAACAGTACAGTAGAGCGAGGGGCACTTATTAGGTGGGACACTGATAATTACAACCAGGTCACCATGAGGCCACCAGCTGTGGAACATAGAAGAGCAGAAAGAGAAGCGTCATGTTTCAGCAGAGCAGCCAGAATGATCAGGGGCGCTCTGTCCAGGATTTGCAGAGATAATTATCACAATACCTTTGAATCCAGAACTCACTCAGATTCAGGAATACAATTAAATCTGGATAATACCAGGGTAATGGATCAGCATGCAATAACTGGTCCATCCACTCCCCTACTCTCCACCAACTCCTCTGGAAAATTTCCTGACAATGATTCAGTTGATGATTACAAATATGATGACTCCATTTATGGCTCCAACTCTCATTTAAGTTTTCTCAGCTACTCTCTGCCCATCCAGCTTGATGATGCTGGCTTTACACATTCACAAGGCAGGCCTGCAGTCTTCCAGGACTCCACTGTCTGCACTGAAGGAGGCGGAGTACATGAGGCATTTAAGCTTTTGTCTGTGCAATCTGAAAGTCAGTCAGGATGTGACAGTGAAGCCCTGGTAGAAATGGAGGCACCCGTTATTGCTGGGAACCACTCTGTCACTAAAACCCTGTCAACCCAGTCTCACCTCCAAACCTGCTCCTCGTATCCCAGTTTGAGGAGAAGACACTCCAGCTGCTTGCCTCGTTCTCACAGTGTGCCTGCATTTAGTCAAATACCTTCTGCAAAGAACAAGAACTTTACAAGAGCTGAAAGTTTACCTAACATGTTGTTAAAAGACAACTTTGAGGAGTTTATGCCTGATATCACTGTTGATGAAAATGAGGAAACTTACAGCTTCCACTTCTCCCGTCCAGGCCTGTATCAGTGCAGTGTGACACGTCTGGTGTTTCACATGGAGGGAGAAGGGGACGTGGTTTACAGGATTGTTTCTTGGAACCGCAGGCTACTGGCCCAACATCACAAGAAGCCTGCAGGACCCCTGTTTGACATCAAATGTCTCCAGCAGTCTGTGTGTCAGCTTCATCTCCCACACTGTGAGATCCGCTCCACAGGTGGATGTGAATTCTTGTCAGTTGCTCATGTGGATGATGAGGGCATCGACTTTATTACTCCTCATCAGATAACAGAAACTCACGTCATTATAAACATCACAGGGTTTTCTCCTTTTGGTAACGTCAAGGATGAAGACTCTCCTCCTGACCCAGTCCGAGCGCTGGTGCTGCTGTTCTACAGACCCCCGACTTATCCTGATCCAGAATCTTTCCTCAATGTGTTGTTGCTACCAAAGAACATCGTGCTGCGTGATGTGCTGCGCAAGTGGATGGAATCAAATGGAGATGAGAAGTACATCAGGACACCCCCACACTGTAAACTGCTCCCAAAGCAGGAGTACACACTGTCCACTAGTCCTGAAGACGACTCAGTTCTAGTTCAACCAACAGAAGCAGAATTTGATGAGGAGTCCTACATCAACTGCTTCCCATCATTCGAGGTGAAATTGAACACAATCATGAACAATATTCAACTCTTTTTGAAAGATAAGAACAGCTCCACCTGTGTCTGGGAAAGGCAGGTTTCTCTTTTGTCCACTGGACAAAGGCGCACTCTGACCCTCCCTTCAAACGAGAGGCTGATGGACATACGAACCTGCTTCATCGATGGGATATCAGGACCTGTTCTCAGTAGTCTGCTGGACAAGATGTTTGAGAAAAAGGTGATAACTGACTCTGAGAGGGAGTCAGCGGAAGGGATGCAAAACAAAAGAAAAAAGGCTCGTTTTGTCATCGATACGGTGAGGAAGAAAGGTGAAGCTGCGAGTTCAGAGATGATTAAGTTTCTCTGTGAGGTCGACCCCTTCCTCTGTAAACATCTTGGGTTGATGTGAAGCACAATGAAAAGGCGGGAAATACACTTTATGTTGACCTGGTGGTTATAAACTGATCGTCCTGTAACTGATGTGGAAATAAATAACTTTATTATGTTCCTTGTGTGCATTGAGCTCAGAGAATTTATCAGAATTTTCTGTATACTGTAAGTAATGTATGAATTTTTACAAGATCCTGGTTATTTATTTTCAGTAGTTGTCTCACCTTGATGAGTGAAAAGAAAAAGAAAGAAAGAAGAAACTATTCAGAGAAGCTTTTGATTCTATTACACGATCTTCCTCTTCAACTTTTAAGTCAATGTGGCCAGTCTCTTTCAAGTATTCAGAGAAAAAAAATCAAGGCAACTGTACAAATTACATCTGCTGAGGAGGACTGTGTGATGTGATTGAAAGCTCCAGAAAAGCTACTGAAGGGACCTTGTCATGAGATTTTATGGTCTAAATATGTTCTAGGAGATAAAATCTCTGCTCCTTTTTATTTAACCTGAATATACATGAACATCCTGCTTTGTGAGGTGAGAGTTTAGTTTTGTGAGGGTAGTGAGGCACATGGGTTAGTAATTTGTAAAGTAAAATTTTTATTTTCTTTCTTCATCCTGTATTTTTAGTCTGAAACCAAACCTGTTCACTCAAGTAGAGGATCAGTTAACTGTGGTATTACTGGTGAAATATCACCATCTGCTGGACTCTGAATGTATAAAAATCAGTTTGAACTGTGGTTGGGTTGAAGGATTACTTCACTATAAATACACAAACTCAGTACTATAAATATACTGTTTATAGATGTTGTTGCTTCATCAATCAAACAACTATTTCTTGTCACAACTATTATCCTCATGTACTATGACTGAAGGTAGACAGTAGACTTATTGTTTTAAATGTATCAGTCTACACACACTGGATTTATTTGCAGATTTACACTGACTATGTGACAGAACTAACAAAGTGGTTTGACAGTTCTCATCTTTTATTAAATGTGTTTAAAGGTAAAGGCATGTACACAGACAGTAATAAGAACAATCTGCCAAACTCTTTATTTAAGCCTGTGACGGTCAACAGCCAGGAGGTGGAGCAAGTGAGCTCCTTTAAATATGTTGGGACTGTTTTGGGTCAAGCCTTCACCTTTTCTGAGCATGTTGGATTACATTTACAAAAAATCACAAGATAGACTCTTTCTACTGTGCAAACTGAGGAGTTTGAAGTTAGTCAACACATCTCAAAGCTTTAATATGTAACTATTCTGCATTAAAATGTCTAAAACTAGACCTGTTATCTATTTTGTTGTGTACTTACTAGGGGTGGGCCCAAATACAAATACGTTATTCGGCAAAGCACAAATAATTTTTTTTTTTTTTTTTTTTTTTTTTACAAATATTTGTTTCATACAATTATTTTTAAAATTTTGTTTTCAGGAGGAAGTCAATTACCAGCGTGCAGGTTGGTTACATCACTATCTCAGTCTCTCTCCTCTGCTCTGCTGTTATGTCCAGCAGCAGGTCTCGATGAGGGGAGTCACATCCACCTGCTACATGACGCACATTTCCTAATTTGGACATCACTCCCAGAGTTGGGGTTATTCTCCAGAGATAAAGCTGAGTTACTGACACATGCTTCATGAGCAAGCTTCATGAACACTTATTGTAACACTTTAATTTTCTAAAATTAAAAGCGTAATAATAACAAAAACAGGATTTTTTAGCCTCTTTCCACTTTTATTCAAATACAAATACAAAAAATTTAGCTGCCTCAACAAATACAGATACAAATACTTCTGCACATCCCTAGTACTTACATTATCCCAAATGTTTCCAACAATTTTCAAACCCAGAGAAATCCATAATTTTAATCAAGGTAACAGTCCGTTTCATTTTGTTGCCTGTCGATGGCGTCATACTCCCTCTACCAAAGAGTATACCAGCACAAGATGCATCAGCATTGTGGCTGTCTGCCACAGTGGCATCTAACAGAGACTATTAGCGTACAAGATAATACCTCGGAGGCATTGTGGTTGTCCGTGACAATGGCGTCTACCAAAGAGAATAAACATACAAGATGATACGTCGCCGTTGTGGTTGCCCGCAAGAAACGGTCATAAATGTACTTTTATTCTGTTTTAAGCCACATTTTTATGATAAACATTTTAGATTTTGGTCATTTTTATCTGTATCTTTTAACCGGATTAAAGATTTTAGTCATCGGACATCTAGATCTTTTAAGTGAAATTGCTTTATATAGTGTTTTTACAGTTTTAATCCCCGTGTATGTTTGTTTTGGAGAGGAGGAGACCTCTATATTGGAATGTTTTCTTGGCACATTTTGGGCCTCTTAATACCAACCAGTCATGGTTTGAATGCCACAGCCTATCTGAGTATTGTTGCTGACCATTTGTATCCCTTTACCATGACAATTTACCATCTTCTATGCTACTTTGAGCATGATAATATATCATATCACAAAGACACAAAAATGGTCTCAAACTAGTTTTAATGAACATGACAATTAGTTCAGTGTACTCCAGTGGACTCCCCGGTCACCACATCTGAACCCAATAGAGCAGCTTTGGGATGTGGTAGAACAGGAGATTCACAGCATGAATGTACAGCTGACAAATCTGCAGAAATGTGATGCAATCATGTCAACATGGACCAGAATCTCAAAGAAACGTTTCCAACATTTGGTGGAATCCATGCAACCAATAATTGAGGTTGTATTGGGAGCAAAGTAAACACACCGAGCACTAGTGAGTGTATATTCCTTCATTTAGAGTTGTTCAGGAAGTACATATTAATAATTGAGCAATTATCAGGTTGTCCCTGATTTCTAATTTCCTTTTTCTTTTCATGTAACTTATTGTAAAATGTAAAAGAAAACACAAACATTAGCAGTTCTACCCTTGATTATATTTCATGTGTTTGTGAATGAAATATCGATTGTGGTTGTAATGTATCCTCGTGGACAGTAGCAGGTAATTTGTTGGTTTGGACAGCAGGTGGTGATGTTGCCTCAACAGTGAGTTGAGACTCAAACATGTCTTCTACTGTCATCTTCTTAATGTCTGACTTGTTACTGATTTCTGTGTCATGTGTCTTTGCTTTTGTATTGTACTACCTTTGCTTTGTCTGTCAAAGCACTTTGTAAACTCTGTTTTTAAAGGTGCTATATAAATAAAGTTATTATTATTATCATGACTATTATTATTATGTGTTTTTATCTCACAGGGAGAGAAGCTGGGTTCAAACCTGTGATATGGACACAACTCAAATAAATCTACATAAATATCAGGTGTGAAACCAGAAGCTTTGACATTTTATGAACTTCTTCTAATCCAGTTTCCACTTTATATTTACCCTTACGTAGCTTTAAGACTGTAAAACTGCAGCAGCAGTTAGATTCAGTATTGAAGTAAAACACCAAAACATCATCTTTGTTTTTTTTATTTCCACTGGTCCATTAACTCAAGTACTGTACTTTACTACAATCATCAGGTACTCGTACTTATCCTGTTCAACGCTGCTTGCAGCTTTAATTAAACTTATTTTTACTTTTCAGATTTCGATTTTACAAATGCACTACTTTAACTTGTAATGGAGTATTTGTTCACTGTGCTATTGATACTTTTGAGTAATTGATCTGAACACTTTCTCCACCTCTTCGTAGAGACTTGAGCTTTAAGATTTGATCAGTTCTGAATCTGGTTCATATTAAATCCTGTCTCTGATTCTTGTCTTATTATTTGAGTCAGAAAATAAAGCAAAATAAAATGTACTTTCAGCAGTTTCATTCTGCCATAATGAGTAATTAATGATCAATGAGGCATTTTGATGAATGAATGAAAATAGTTTTTATTTTTATTTCTTTCCAAACATTTGGCCCATCACCCATAGGATTACAAGACACCACTATTTTACAAAATATGCATCTTCCACTAACACATGTACAAAGCATGCACAAAAGGATGTGGAAAAAGAAAAAAACAAACAAACTAAAAATGAAAATTTTTAATCCCAAATGAACTCATTTATACTTCTGACTCATTTATGACTCATTTATATGTTTCATAAGTGAACAGCAGTGGCAGCTGGTGACTCAAAAAATTGGGGATGATAGGAGGAAAACCAACCCGCAGTGTCATGTTATTTTATACTAGTTGGCTACTTATTTCTGTTTTATTATGTTCAAGTTATGTTATGTTCTTATGTTCAAATGCAGGGCAGTGCAGAGACCTCAAAGTTAAAAAGGGTCACATGGAACAAGATTTAAAAAAAACCATAAACCAACATACTTTTAGTATTCAAAAAGTCTTAATTTTAGTTACTTTAAGCTTATTACTCATATACAGCTCAGCTTAAAAACAAACAAGAATGAAGGGTTAGGGTATAGCTGTAAGATAACTAAACTAAAAACTACACTTAGTGAGCGATCTTGGTTTAGTTAGCCATCAGCTAATTTGGTTTATAGCCAACTAAAGTTACTCCACTCACTAGCTTTAGCTAGCTGATAGAAATAAAAAATCAAATTGTGATTTAAATAACGTTACCAACCATTTTCTACAGATGAATCTCCTAGTTTTTTGCTAATGCGGTGGTCAACACAGCTGTAAACATGGTAAGTTTGCATGAACAATCACAAACTTGTCTTTTATAATCCAGTGAATTTTACTGGTCACACAGACTGTGAGGTGGCGCGCTCGTTTTTCAATATTCATTCAGTCACAGAGACTGATGACTCAGTTTTCCCTGACCTCATTAAAATGATCCTAATGAGGTTTACAGATTGCAATTTTGGGAAAAAGAGAACAGTGGTATTGGATCGGGACTCAGTATCAGCAGATACTCTGAGTACTGACAGCCAGTATTAATAAGATAAGATTCAATTCAATTCAATAAGATAAAAAAGTGAGATTTGATAAATGTTACTGTCAGTCCTGCTCTGACGCATACAGTACGGATACTTACTGCTGGGACTTTGTCTATGTGTGCAGCAGCACCTGCAGCTAAATAACACCTGGCAGGTGTGTTTTATGGTTGTAAAGCAGGAATTTCATGAAGCTGCAGGTGTTTTTGATATGTGCTTGTTGTGTTTGTTATAAAGTGTGTTTCTTTTTGCTTCATGGTGTAAACCTGCCAATTCAAACTTTATTTATAGCACATTTCATAGACAGGGCAACACAATGTGCTTTACATAAGTGACTGTACCATCACAACACAATCATAGAACTGCAAATGCAGAAAATAAGTATGCATCAACAGCTGTTAGTGCAGTTATACAAGAATCAGTGCAGAATATATGAATGTCAAAATATATAAAACACACACACATAATTTAGCTATAAACTGTTGTGAAAAGTAAGGTTTTTAACCTGCTTTTAGTGTTCAAGTGTTCATTATAAGTCTCTCTCATGCTGGCATTACTTTCAAGATCATTTATACCCATTGTGACTTTTTGGTTGTAAAATTTAAATATTTGCCTGTTAAATGAGACCAGGGTTATGACTGTAAACAAAATTGTTGTTTGTAAGCTTACAAAGGGCCTTTGTAAGCTTACAAACAACAATTTTGTTTACAGTCATAACCCTGGTTATATCTCTTTCTGATATGTATAATATCACCTGCAATATCATAAAGCTGCCAGCATACATGCTCTTGTAGAAGGAAACTGTATCAAAATTTACATGTGAATTTACATGTGGATGTCTCAGAGTGAATGAGGTTAATTTGGTTAATCAAATTACTCTGTCCATGACCGACACAAAATAGGCCTCAAGTCTTTATTATTGTTTTTATTAGACCAAAATAAGTAACTTTTCATATGGACTAAACAAAAACATCATGTGAGATTGGACAACATTGCAACTGTATATTTATGCTCAGTTTGATACACTGAAAAACCACAGCCTATACATAGAGTGTGAGCGCACCATGAAGAGTAACATGACAGCAAAACTCAGTAGAGACTATGTAGTGTTGGGCAATATATCGATATTATACTGATATTGTGATATGAGACTAGATATATCATGATATGGCATAGGTGTTGTCTTTTCCTGGTTTTAAAGGCTGCATTACAGTGAAGAGATGTAATTTTCTGAACTTACCAGACTGTTCTAGCTGTCCTATTATTTGCCTTTATCCACTTAGTCATTATATGAACGCGTTACTGATGATTATTTATCATATCATTATCTTTTGTCATCCCTGCAATACTGCCACAATATCAATATCAAGGTTTTTGGTCAAAAATATCATGATATTTGATTTTGTCCATAGCGTCCAGCCCTAAGACTATGTTCATTTATGTTATATATGTTATGATATGTATCGTTATCTGGATATGAAATGACCTATGTTGGGATATGAGATATTGGCCTAATTGTTGGAAATAAAAGGCCCAGTTCTGACATAAACACCTAAACTGTGTTTCTTATTTGCAGAACAGAAAGAGCAAAACAGAGTTCTCAAAAGTCTTCATACAATCATCAAAATCACAGACTGAGCCTGCTGAGTTTATTGATCTTGTCTGATGTCACAAACAGCTCAGTGAGAAATAACTTACTATCAGCATCATTGGTCAAGACTGGAACATTGCCTGCTTTTTATGTCACTGTCAGACCCGTCTGACTATGTATTTTGTACTTTGATCTTTTATCGGTAATGAGGAAACAGTAGCCTGCACACACACAGGGCTGATTAACAGAGTTTAGCCTCAGGTGTCTGACTGTAACAGGGAAGTAGCAGAATCAGAGTTGAATAATGATGGGTGGGAGTTCTAACTGACACAGGTCATCCCACTGAGATGAATAATAACTTATTTTTCAGACATCATCACAACACGAGAGAGCTGCTGCACTGATGGACTAAGATAAGACGGGAATATGTAGAGTAAGTTCATCTCTGTTATCTGCTATTTTTTCTTTCTTTGTGTGTGAATGAAAACCATGTGCACTTATTAAACTGGAGGTGATTTACTCATTAGTTATTATTACTTTACTGTACTTGAGGGCAATTTTGAATCAGCATTTTTCTCCTACTTTAAAGTTTTGGTCCAATAAATTTCTTAGTACTGTACTATATGTATCTGACAGCTGGAGGAAATACTGACTTTAGGACTTTACCTACAAATCTGATTATATGATTATCAAAAGAATAGATTTATTTAGATGAAAATAGTGTACAAAGTAGTCCACATTATCTCCATTTGATCAAGTACATGTTTATATATCAGCCACAACATAATATATAACTGACATAATGAGCACTTTTGCTTTTCATACTTAAAGTATGTTTTGCTGATAATATTTCTGTACTTCAGTAAGATTTTGTATGCAGGACTATTACTTGTAATGGAGTATTTTACATTGTTGCTTTTACTTTGGTAAAAGGAATGTTTCCTCCTCAATGGATGAAAGACTTTTTTATTGTTCATCATTAATCAGTTATTTATAGTACAGCTCACTGTATGGAGATTGTTAGTGTTTGTGGTTTGTGGTGTCTGGTGTAAGTATTTCTCTATAACATAAAATATGGTTTAGCAACAGTCACTGTTGAATTTTACCATTTGTTGTTTATTGTTTCAATGAACTTAACATAATTGATCTGTTATTTGGATTTATTGAAAATGAGAAAAATCTTGAGTTAAAAAGTAAACACTGAGAGAACAATTCTGAAACATCCTGTATTGTAGAGCAAGAGAACGTAACAGTCTCTTCCCAGTTTCTGTTATCGGAGATCATTTCTGATTTTTCTTTATGAAGTCACACTTTGGGACACAGTAGCTTTTTCAAACCTTGCAGATGAGTTTGTTGGTCACTTTTTATGACATCAGTTAAACATATGACACAACAACTTATAAATGTAACCTTAGTGACTTTTTTGGGTTATTTCTTAACCTTACCTGTGATGTGGCCTTTAACGGTTCATCTGTGATAGCTTCTTACTCAGATTGTGATCACTGTAGCTTATCATGAAGAATGCAAATGGACCTGGCTTCAACCCCACAGATGAATCTTTATCCCAAACAGAGACTCTCATACCTGAGTCTGACTGAAAGAGATGGAAAAGTCTGTTTCAGAGTGCAAAAGCTTTTTTTGACTTTTGATTGTACCTCCAAAAATGAGTTGGACTTCTACGTGAAAAGACAAATAGAAACAAATCATTAACACTGCATTAACTATATGGACATTAATCACACTAATCAGATGGTCAGTGGTTTGATACCCAGCCTCTTCATACTGAACTCAAAATTGTTCCCGATGGTTGTGCCAGCACCCTGCATGGTAGCTTGCTGTGTGAATGAGCAGCAGAAACATTGCAGAGCCCTATGTAAATGCCATTTACCATAAAATTATTCACTCAAAGTTTATACATTTTCAGTTGACATTGACATGTTTATTACTGAGGTCATAGTGGGTGGTGGTGGTGTACTGGAGTTTATTGTGGCGACTTATTTCCCTTGAGTAAACAGTCATGGCAGTAACAGTACAAAAGACTTATTTGCTTATGTTGTGTGATTAAAGGCCAGCAGGCCTATTTTTATTTTTTGAATTTAGGGAAGTTGTGACACCATTATTTCAACACCAGGTGAAACTGGTAAAAAGTCAGGTGGAGCCCAATATAGGCTCCACAATAAAAGTTGTAAAATAGTATATAAGATGATGGTTTCTCAGTCAGTTTCAGGTTTTTCATCGTAGGATCAAGGCCTCGGTTTGCTCTGTATTACACTTGATGCACAGTAAACCTATTCACATTGAACTCTATCAGTTTCAAGTGTGTTCTCTGAGTCTGATTCTACATATAATTATTTGAGATTAATACTAAGATGTGGGAGACCTGAAGACTTATTGGCCTATTTGAAAATTTCCCACGACATTATTGTATTAAAAAGTGTTCCTAATATTTTGCCCTCCTCATGTATGTTAATGGCATGGACAAAATATTAATGATATAAATAAATAAGAATAAAATAGCATGTTTTCTAATGTCTAAGGACAGCAGTATCAGTCATTTTTTACCTTTAGCAGAGCGGACTCGGTATTGTGGAGCATCCTGGAATTTTTCAGAAATGTTGTTGTGCTCTAGAAAAGGGATTTTATATAGAAATAGAGCAGAAGATCTTTGAAGTCAGTAAAAATTGAAAGTATTGTCCACCTAAAATAAAAATGTTTTTACAGTCCAAATAACTGCCTGTGGTTTTGGCAGTACGATGCTGTCAATAAAATACCAGTGAATACCTGCCCCAAATATGATGAAGACAGAACACATATGACTGCAGATTTTTGGTGGTGTGACGTAGTGCAAGAAGAAAGGGAGAGAGAGCCAACTAGCAGACTTACTATGGTTGATCATTTATGGTATTTGAGGTTAAAACCCTACATAGGATAGTACTGTGTTGAATAAACAAAATGAAATATTTGTGGAAGATTTTATTTTTACTTCCTCTACTTCATTTCAGGGAACGGGAGCAGTTCGAATATGTCTAAAAACTCTGAGATGAGTATAAGAATGACTGGACACAGAGGTGAATCGCCAGAGAGTCCAACTTTTGTCTCAAAAAGAAAAGGATAAAAAAAAAGAAAAGAGCACAAGAGAGAAAGAAAAAGAGCACAGACATATCCCAGCTTCGATAGTGACAACACATACACCAGAGGGACATTGGGTACCTCCCAAAGACCACCAGCTGTGGAACATAAAAGAACAGAAAGAGAAGCGTCTTGTTTCAGCAAAGCAGCCAGAACGATCAGGGGCGCTCTGTCCAGGATTTGCATAGATAATTCACACAATATCTGGATTATTGGATCTAAAACTCACTCAGATTCAGATTTCAATTATAAAGTTCCTGACTCTTCGGTATTTATTGGTAGGATAGATCGAAGTCACCATACTGGTGACAGTGAAGTCCTGGTGGAAATGGAGGCACTTGTTTTAGCTGAGTGCTACTCTGTCACTGAAACCCTGTCAACCCATTCTCACCTCCAAACCTGCTCCTCGGATCCCAGTTTGTGGAGAAAAGACCCCAGTTGCTTGCCTCGTTCTCACAGCATGGCCACAGTCAGTCAAATACGTTCTGCAAAGAACTTTACAAGAACTGAAAGTTCACCTGACATGTTGTTAAAAGACAGCTTTGAGGAGTTTACACCTGATATCACTGTTGATGAAAATGAGGAAACCTACAGGTTCCACTGCTCCCGTCCAGGCCTTTACCAGTGCAGTGTGACAGGTCTGGTGTTTCACATGGAGGGAGAAGGGGACGTGGTTTACAGGATTGTCTCTTGGAACCGCAGACTACTGGCCCAACATCACAAGAAGCCTGCAGGACCCCTGTTTGACATCAAATGTCTCCAGCAGTCTGTGTGTCAGCTTCATCTCCCACACTGTGAGATCCGCTCCACAGGTGGATGTGAATTCTTGTCAGTTGCTCATGTAGATGATGAGGACATCGAGTTTATTACTCCTCATCAGATAACAGAAACTCATGTCATTATAAACATCACAGGGTTTTCTGGTTTCGGTAATGTCAAGGATGAAGACTCTCCTCCTGACCCGGTCCGAGCACTGGTGCTGCTGTTCTACAGACCCCTGACTGATCCTGATCCAGAATCTCTCCTCAATGTGTTGTTGCTACCAAAGAACGTCGTGCTGCGTGATGTGCTGCGCATGAGGAAGAAGTTAGTTGGAGATGAGAGGTACATCGAGACACCTGCACACTGTAAACTGCTCCCAAAGCAGGAGTACACACTGTCCACTAGTCCTGAAGACGACTCAGTTCTAGTTCAACCAACAGAAGCAGAATTTGATGAGGAGTCCTACGACAACTACTTCCCATCATTCCAGGTGAATTTAAAAACAATCATGAAAAATATTAAGCTGTTTTTGAAAGACACCAAAAGCTCCCACTGTGTCTGGGAAAGACATGTTTGTCTTTTGTCCACTGGAGTAAGAAGGACCTGTGGGCCGAGTGCTCTGACCCTCCCTTCAAACGAGAGGCTGATGGACATACGGACCTGCTTCATCGATGGGATATCAGGACCTGTTCTCAAAAGTCTGCTGGACAAGATGTTTGAGAAAAAGGTGATGACTGACTCTGAGAGGGAGTCAGCAGACGAGATGCAAAACAAAAGCGACAAGGCTCGTTTTGTCATCGATACGGTGAGGAAGAAAGGTGAAGCTGCGAGTTCAGAGATGATTGAGTTTCTCTGTGAGGTCGACCCCTTCCTCTGTGAACATCTTGGGTTGATGTGAAGCACAATGAAGAGGCGGGAAATACACTTTATGTTGACCTGGTGGTTATAAACTGATCGTCCATTGATCTTGATAATTTTTTGAGAAGTTTTTAAAGTTTGTCTGTTTGACATTTTTTCATGAAGTTATGAGAAAGTTTGCGTTGACCTCTTTTGACAGTTGTGAGTATTTTGGCTTAAAATATAACTGTTTCACTTACTGTTTTTATCGCCTTTCTTGTATTTGATAAAGACATCATGACCTGGTGATGTGGAAGCAAATAACTGTATTACGTTTCCTTGTGTGCATTGAGCTCAGAGAATTTATCAGAATGTTCTGTATATTGTAAGTAATGTATGAATTTATACAATTTTCAGCAGTTTTCTCACCTTGATGAGTGAAAAGAAAAAGAAAAAAAATCAAGGCAACTGTACAAACTATATTTGCTGAGGAAGACTGTGTGATGTTACTGAAAGCTCCGGAACAGCTACTGAAGGGACCTTGTGGTGATATTTTATGGTCTAAATATGTTCTAGGAGATAAATTCTCTGCTCATTTTTATTTAACCTGAATAAATACACTCTGCTTTGTGAGGTGAGCCCAAATATATGCATATTTAAATTTTTTATTGAAACAAGTTCAGTTTGTTTTCATTTCACTTGTAACATTAAGTCTCACACTTCCACACATACTATTTAATTTTTGAAGTTTACATCTCCACTGAACAAGGATTTGAATGTAGCCAGATTAGATTTTATTCGGCACTAAACTGAGATTACAAGAGGCCAGCCGAAGCCTGAATCCTCAACTCAAACATCGCTTTAAAGAAGACAGTGACACTTTAACTGGATCTCTGCCTGCTTGCTGAGAGCAATACTGCAAACTGGAAGTTAAGCTTACCTAAAGACTGTTTCCAGAGCAGCCTGAAACCACTTGACTCGTCTTCACCGATGATTCAACACCACTTTATCACGAAGACACATCTGTTACATGGCTCATGCTGGGCTGCACCGCATCGCTAACACCCCAGCTAACTCCAGTTTAATCCAAAACAACACCGGACCTGCTGAGACGACATCAACTACAACAAAACTGGTCAACAGTAAAGCATAACATGGCTTTGTGATCAAGGGTTGATGTCAAATAACATTAAAATTAAAATATAATTTCTTTAGAGAAGTTGAATTAGCTTTCCCTTAGCATTCCCTGTTGCAGTACGTTAGTCTTGAGTCACACACTTGGAGCCACTATTTCTAAACAATTTTCTCTATTATTTTATTATCGTTTATAGGCCTTTTTTTTTTTCCTTGTTATGTTATGCTTTATCATGTATCCTCAAAACATTTAGCTATTTATAAATATCTTCATTTATCCTGAGATGTTGTTGTGGTTTATTTGTGTGCAGCAGACAGAGGTCAATGCTTGAGACTGATTCATTGATTAAAGTGAATAAGGGTAGTGCTTCCTCCTGGCACTAACGCATTCTAATCATGAAGGGAAGTGGTGCCCAGACAAGGTTATGTTTTAATTAAAATTGCCTTATATTCCTAAAAGGAAAATTGTGTGATGTGATTGAAAGCTCCAGAACAGTCACTGGAGGGACTTTGTGGTGAGATTTTATGGTCTAAATATGTTCTAGGAGATAAATTCTCTGCTCCTTTTTATTTAACCTGAATATACATGAACATCCTGCTTTGTGAGGTGAGAGTTTTGTGAAGGTAGTGAGGCACATGTGTTAGTAATTTGTAAAGTAATATTTTTATTTTCTTTCTTCATCCTGTATTTTTAGTCTGAAACCAAACCTGTGCACTCAAGTAGAGGATCAGTTAACTGTGGTATTACTGGTGAAATATCACCATCTGCTGGACTCTGGATGTATAAAAATCAGTTTGAACTGTGGTTGGATTGAAGGATTACTTCACTATAAATATACAAACTAAGTACTATAAATATACTGTATATAGATGTTGTCAAACAACTAATTCCTGTCACAACTCTTAATGTTATCCTCATGTACTATGACTAAAGGTAGTCAGCGGACTTATTGTTTTAAATGTATTAGTCTACACACACTGGATTTCTTTGCAGATTCACACTGACTATGTGGCAGAACTAACACAGTGGTTTAACAGTTCTCATCTTTTGTTAATTGTGTTTAAAACCAAAGAAATGTACACAGACAGTAATAAGAAAAAACCTTCCAAACCCTTCATTAAAGTCTGTGACGGTCAACAGCCAGGAGGTGGAGCAAGTGAGCTCCTTTAAATATGTTTGGACTGTTTTGGATCAAACCTTCACCATTTCTGAGCATGTGGGATCACATTAACTCTTTCTTTCGCGCAAACTGAGGAGTTTTGAAGTTAATCAGCACATCTTAAACAGTATATCAGTCCCTCATAAAAAGTATTCCTACATTCAACATTGTGTCCTGGTTCAAATACCTGACTGTCAAAAACAAGACCAAACTTTCCACCACAGTCAAACTTGGCAGTGCAATATCAGGCTGTAAACAACACTCGTCAGCTTATCACCATGACAAAGCAGATGAACATATGACAGACAGAATCTTGGAGGATTCATACTATCCCCTGAATCCACTTTCAGCTCCTGCCTTCAGGGAGACAGTACAGAGTCTGTGCAATGAAAAATATCTACAAAAATTAATCATTCATCCCACATGCCATACATCAGTTAAACCAGTAATTAATGGACATGCCAACATTGGTTTGAATCCCATGTATCATTTTACTTCTTAAATTGGTCTTGTCATTTCCAGCCATTTATTCTTTTCTTTTTATGAAGTTGCATCTAATATAGTGTAATGTTGGAATTTGTGCAATTGAATATCATTATGATTTTACGGGGAATTATGAATTATTATTGTGCACAACTCCAACATGAAATTATTTGTCCAGCGACATATCTCACATTAGAGTAGGTATAATAATAGGGAAATAGTCCTCCTTGTTGGAAACACAAGAGAAGTCAATTAGAATTATGATTGTTATTAAACATAATTATGATTTTGCAAGGGTATATGTCTTTTAAGGTTATGTGACTGAGATGCAAGCACAAGAAAACACAAACAAGTTCATTTTAATTACATGTACATTTATTACAAATACTACAGTTACAAGTACTAAACACTACAACATTTTACAAACAAGACACAAGAGGGAAAGGAAAACTGGTACACAAGGCTATGGCTAGTGAATGATTGAAATGCATGATGCAGAGTTATGTATTGTGTAGTTGGTATGAGAGACCTGACAAACAGATGAGATGACTGTTACCTGAGAAGCAGTGAGTCAAATCAACAGTACAACAGCTTAGTTTTGAATTGCCAATTGAAATTACATATCACGAAAGCATAAAGGTTAAACAAGTTGATGAGGGTTTTGTACGAATACTTGCTTGCTCCCTGGGGTAGCTTCTTGCAGAGAATGGAGTCCGATGTGCTGGGTTGAGAAGATGGAGTCTGGATCTTGTAATGATAAGTAAGTCGGCCAGTCCGGAGATGAAAAGTTCCCATTGGAAGAGAGCTCCTGGTTCATGTTCTCCTAGGCTTGATCCTCAACTCAAGACTCTAGACTTTTGGGGTTTTACTTCCTATTGTTCTGAATCACATCTTCAGACAAAATGCAAGCTTTCAACCAGCATGGCAGAAAACAAGAAGACAAAAACAAAAGCAAGAAGAACCAGCAAACAGCAAAAAGCAGCCCAAAAGAGCAGCCTAAAACAGCACAGTGTCACAGATAAGACACTGTTTAAAAGTTTCAGTCTGCCCGCTCAGAAGGTGCATCCTGGCTGATCCCAGGGATTGCAGAGTTCTGGGGGAGCAGAGTCAGTCCCATCCTGTCCACGGACAGGCAGGTACAGTTCCTGAATACGGTTACACCATTAATCAAAGTATTTACAATTTAACAATTTCATGATTCCTAATTTTGCAATTTTGATAGTAGCTTTAGCGTTCTGAAAGTGAAACAAGCAGAATGGTACAAAACATGATAGCATTATCATGGATGATGGGATTAGTGGTACATTTCTTGGTATAAAGGCAGTGGAATAAAAGTCTAACCTAAGTACATAACAACACATATTGTGATATACACACACATTAACATACAACAATAATTGTCCTAAAATCTAAAATCTAAAACTACATTTGTAAGTCCATGGGTTTTACAGTCGTCTGTTCTTCTTGATCTGACTGCAAACGACAGGGGTCCATGTCATTTAAGGGTGTGTATCTGTGTGTGTGTGTGTGTGTGTCACTGGAGCATGGCATATTGTGCAGCATGTCTTGTACCTTATGCTGGTTTGTCCAGTGATCAGTTCTTGAGTTGATCACTCAAGTCCTGAAAATCAAAATCCACAGTCGGATTAAAGTTGGTGCCAGCTCGTCTCTGTGTGTGACTGGCTCTTAGAGGTGAGCTATGATACCTAATGGTGGGGGTCATTTATGCAAATGGCGTCTATCAATTCACACTGGGGTGTGAATTGGTCTTCCCATCTTCCTGGCTCTTGTAGCTTGAAGGATTAAAGGTGGTTTGGGTCAGTGGTCTGGTTTGGTGACCATGCAGGAGATGAGGGGTTCCTTATCTGATCCTTTCTGTTTGCAGGGGGTTGTTTAGATGGTCTGGTCAGTGAGAAGTTTGGGACTCTCACTTATATATTATTGGCCAGCATTCCTGAGGGATTGAAAAAAGAGCCGGTCTGTTGTTTGAGGCTTGTGCTGTCTGCCTTTGAAACATGCGGGGACTTTACCCTACAGTAAAATGTTTTCACTTGCTGTTTCTGTCATGTTTGATATGAATAATTTGATATTGTTGATTGTCATGCTGCAAGCTGAAGACAAATTTCTACTTTTTTGCAACAAAGGAGGACAACAAAGTTGTTTTGACTTGATTTGATTTATAAAACTCACTAAAATACAGAAAGACCTCAACCCTGTGTCTTTTGAACATCCATGAGATATGTCATGAACTATATAGAGTCAACTTGTGGTAAATCCAGTGTGTGTAAAAGCAGAGAAGGGATTTCTGGCACAACTTCACCTATGTCTAAGGTGCATGGAGGAGGAAAGAAGTCCAAAGGGGTTAGAACTAGAGCAACTTGTAGTATAAAGAACAACTTTATTTTAAGACTAATGCATTTCAGCCTATGTCCTTTATCAGAGATGCGCTTATATCAAACATGATTGAGACAAAATTCTGAATAATATGTGAACACATTTGCTGTAGCCTCTTAACATCCACCCTTTTCTGGAATTTTCGCCTATTTGGCATACCCAAATGGAAAAGCTTATAACAGAAGAACTGTGGGGTCGATATGCATAAATCAGGCTTCATTTGAAAGGTAACATATTCTTATTTCTAGAAATGTGCTTGTTTAGCATGTGGCTAAAACACAACCAAAACTACATCAGTTCAAATATGATTCAAAAAAATTTTTGGTCCTCGTCTATAATGAGTCATATTTGAATAACAATAACTAGTACGTGCTTTATGCCAGAACTATGCAAATCATCACATACCTTCTACATCTTGTTGACCACACCTATACAAAATTCAAGACCTCTAGGCCTAACCTTATGGGAGCTAAGGAGTTTTTAGTTTGTGGTGTCACTGGTGTCCCCAAACCTCTCCGAAACGTCTCCAAGTGGCCAAATTGTGCCCAAAAAAAAAAAATACACACATGCAGACAAATTTACCCAGATTGAATTAGAGAATAACATAAAAATACATTTTCAGAAGCTACAGTATATTTAAAAAGACTACCTTGTAGGGGTCCTGACCCCCAGGTTGAGAACCACTGCTGGATTGTGAATGAATTGCAGCAGGGGGCACCCCTAAAGACAAAGAACACAAACTAATTCACAATTCAGAAACCTTCACACATACTAAAAATATCATAGGAACATCAGAGCTACATGATAGTGATGGGGAATAACAATCAGTCATCAGTTTCATAACAGCGTATAACAGAAAGTATAAAACAGAATTTCCCTTAGACACCACACACACAGTCCTTATTATCTATATCATAGTCCTTATATTAAACAATGCAGCATTATTAGGCTGTTGTATTTTCTGTTTGTTGTTGGTAGTTTGGGGGATTTTTTTGAGAAAAAAAATTGCAGGATGAAAGACTGAAAATAACCTCTTATTAAAATTCAGCTTAGTTTTTGTGACGAAAACCAGACGAGGAAGAAAACACAGACACAGAGGTTTGAAAACCACAAGTTAACCAACCATCTCTGCCATTTGATCTTTTTTTAACATTGTTTGAAGACTGAACTCGTCCTGTGCAGCTCACAGGTAAGTCAGATATAAAACTGATGTGTTAACATTTGAAATAATAGCTAAAACTTGTGTTTGTGAGTTTGTTAGAAATGTAGATTACAGTATGTACATTTGTGTGGGATGATCAGTTTATCTTTACATCACATGTGGCTGAAACTGAAACACTGAGCATAATTGTTTTACTGGTTAGCATTTATAATAATTGTTTTTATTAAATATAATACTGTTCAATGTGTATATTAATGAAAATGAACCAGTGAGTTATTCTGCATTATTTCAACAACAAAAATACAGACAGATTTACCAGTCCAGTCCACAGTGAACTTACTATTAGGCAGTCATTTGTGTTATTTGTTGTTTCAATGAACTTAATATAATTTATATGATATTTGGATTTATTGAAAGTGAGAAAAATCATGAGCTGAGAGGAAAAAGCTGAGGGAACAATTCTGTAACATCCTGTATTATAGACGAACTGTTAAAGGCACCATCGCAGGTAAAGTTAAGTAATCGAAATGACCTTAAAAAATATCACTAAGGTTTCATTAGTAAGTTGTTCTGTCAAATGTTTAATTGATGCAATAAAAAGTGACCAACAAATCCCTCTACAAGGTTTGTAAAAGCTACTGCATCTCAAATTGTGACTGTATAGTAAGAAATATCAGTGAATACCTGCCCCAAATCCAATGAAGACAGCACACGTATGACAGCAGGTCTTTTTTTCATGAAACAGTCCAGGCAGATTTCCTAAAAGGACATTCAGAGACTCTTTTTGTGAACATGAGCTCTTCCTGATGAGGGCAAATCCACAAGGGGTGTGACATATTGCGGCAAGAAAGGGTGGGAGAGCCAATAGCAGACTTAATATGGTTAATCATTTGTGGTATTTGGGTTAAAAACCTATACAGAATTGTATTTTGTTGAATGAACAAACTGGAATATTTATGGGAGATTTCATTTGTGCATCCTCTACTTTATTTCAGGGAACAGGAGCAGTTTGAATATGTCTAAAAACTCTGAGATGAGAAAAAGAATGAATGAACACGGAGCACAGACACCTCCTCGCTTCAGACAAAATGACACATACCTCTTACTTCCTCAGAAGAGGGACAGAGATAAGTATCACCAAATGCCACCAGCTGTGGAAAATAAAAGAACAGAAAGAGAAGCGTCTTGTTTCAGCAGAGCAGCCAGAACGATCAGGGGCGCTCTGTCCAGGATTTGCAGAGATAATTCTCACAATACCTCTGAATCTAGAACTTACTATGCTTCAGGGATACAACACAGAGTAAATTATAGGAAGACCGGTGCCAACGGTGGCATCAATGACTCATATCAACCTCTAAAAGCGCGACCTCGACCTGATTATTTGTCCATCTTAGTTGGATCTCGGTTCCGGGCCCCTACTGTTGCTGACCCCCCACCTCTCCAAGGCGGGCCTGCAGTCTTCCAGGACTCCAATGTCTGCACTGAAGGAGACGGAGTGCATGATGCAATTTATCTTTTGTCTATGCCCTCTGAAAGTGAGTCAAAAGTTGACTATGAAGCCCTGGTGGAAATGGAGGCACCTGTTACAACTGAGTGCTACTCTGTCACTGAAACCCTGTCAACCTGTTCTCACTTCCAAACCTGCTCCTCGGATCCCAGTTTGAGGAGAAGACACTCCAGCTGCTTGCCTCGTTCTCACAGCGTGCCTGCATTTAGTCAAATACCTTCTGCAAAGAACAAGAATTTTACACAAGCTGATAGTTTACCTGACATGTTTTTAAAAGACAACTTTGAGGAGTTTTCACCTGATATCACTGTTGATGAAAATGAGGAAACCTACAGCTTCCACTGGTCTCGTCCAGGCCTGTACCAGTGCAGTGTGACAGATCTGGTGTTTCACATGGAGGGAGAAGGGGACGTGGTTTACAGGATTGTCTCTTGGAACCGCAGACTACTGGCCCAACATCACAAGACGCCTGCAGGACCCCTGTTTGACATCAAATGTCTCCAGCAGTCTGTGTGTCAGCTTCATCTCCCACACTGTGAGATCCGCTCCACAGGTGGATGTGAATTCTTGTCAGTTGCTCATGTGGATGATGAGGGCATCGAGTTTATTACTCCTCATCAGATAACAGAAAATCATGTCATTATAAGCATCACAGGGTTTTCTGGTTTCGGTAATGTCAAGGATGAAGACTCTCCTCCTGACCCGGTCCGAGCGCTGGTGCTGTTGTTCTACAGACCCTCGACTTATCCTGATCCAGAATCTCTCATCAATGTGTTGTTGCTACCAAAGAACGTCGTGCTGCGTGATGTGCTGCGCATGAGGAAGAAGTTAGTTGGAGATGAGAGGTACATCGAGACACCTGCACACTGTAAACTGCTCCCAAAGCAGGAGTACACACTGTCCACTAGTCCTGAAGACGACTCAGTTCTAGTTCAACCAACAGAAGCAGAATTTGATGAGGAGTCCTACGACAACTACTTCCCATCATTCCAGGTGAATTTAAGAACAGTCATGAAAAATATTAAGCTGTTTTTGAAAGATAAGAACAGCTCCTGCTGTGTCTGGGAAAGGCAGGTTTGTCTTTTGTCTGCTGGAGTAACAAAGCCCCGAAGACAGTGTGCTCAGAGTCTCCCTTCAAACGAGAGGCTGATGGACATACGGACCTGCTTCATCGATGGGATATCAGGACCTGTTCTCAAAAGTCTGCTGGACAAGATGTTTGAGAAAAAGGTGATAACTGACTCTGAGAGGGAGTCAGCGGACGAGATGCTAAACAAAAGCGACAAGGCTCGTTTTGTCATCGACACGGTGAGGAAGAAAGGTGAAGCTGCGAGTTCAGAGATGATTGAGTTTCTCTGTGAGGTCGACCCCTTCCTCTGTGAACATCTTGGGTTGATGTGAAGCACAATGAAGAGGCGGGAAATATATAATATATATTTATGTATCACTTTCTGCCAGGAGGAAATAAGTAAATTGATCAGTTTGAAATAATTCCAGTAACAGGGCAGATTTAGCTTGATAAGACTGAGAGGAACCAAAGGGAAACTTAAAATCGACAGAGCAATAATGTAAAATTTTAAATTTGCATGTAGGAAAGATCAAGATTCATTGGTTAATATCTGTTAAGCAGAAACAGCATGCTGCAAATTTTCAGAACGAGGCTTCAATTAACCGCCCACATTCATGCCATGTTTTAAGTTACTGGCATCAACACTCATCTCTAAAGTCAGATGCAGTGCCCCATATATTACCATAAAACAGAACAGCGGGCAGCAGGTTAGTTACACTGTGTTTCCTGTTGTTGATGCTGTGTGGTTTAGTGCATGTGCTTCTGAGAATCTCCCTGATCTGTTTGTTCAGAGTGAGCATGAGATTTAACTTTGAGGGAGTTTAGAGCCATCTGCTGGCGGACATGAGCTCCTGTTAACTCTAATTTTTAAAGGAGACATATCAACCACACCTCCTGGTGTATATTTATATTCTGGAACGCCTTCTGGAATATCTTTGCATGATTTACAGTAAAAAAAAAAAAATCCTTATTTGTCTTATACCTTTATGCAGCCCCTCAGTTCAGCCTCTGTCTGAAACAGGCCGTTTTAGCTCCTGTCTCTTTAAAGCCTCTGGAAACGTGGCTTGAAATCATAAAAATGCATATATGATATCAAAGTTGAGTGTCTCATTAAGCATCCACAAAAATCTGAATGAAAATAAACTTTCATAACTATTAGAAGACTTAGCTCAGAAACAGCTCATTTGGCTGCTCAAAGCATTTCTCAGGACTGTGTGGGCGTGTCCAGATCATGTTTGATTGACAGCTCACTTTCAGCTCAAGTACCGTTTTATTTTCTATTCATTCACTAAAACATTTTGCTGATATGGAATAAAATACCAAATCTATCAAATGGACCCTACTTGGTTAGAAAGCTTGACTAATCGACTAACTAGCAAAGCAGGTTAAACCACCCAAATCTGTTTTTATTTAACTATACCCCCCAGAGTATGACGCTAATCGTTTTAGCATCTTCCATTCACATACATGAAACGGTTAGCATTAGCTTAAACATTTTGCTGTTAACTACCAAATCTATCAAATAGACCCTGCTTGGTTGAAAGCTTGAATAATCCCCTAACTAACAAACTAGGTTAGACCACCTGAAACTGTGTTTTTATTTAACTATCACTCCTGGAGTATGGCGCTAATCGTTTAGCATCTTTCATTCACTAACATGAAACGGTTAGCATTAGCTTTACTATGCTACACTTTTGAGCTACTTATCCACACTCCACTCCGTGATTAATACAGATTTGGGTGGTGTACCTGAGTCTGCTAGTTAGCTTAACACAGTAACTTTCAAACCATATCAGGCTAATTTGAATTCTCAATCTAGCTAAAAGCAAAGAAAAGTGCACTGCATGCAGGAGACAAGAGTAAGTGTTGTGAAGTCAGCTTGGCCGGATAGCCACATCAATCATCTTTCTCTTAAATGTGATTGGGCAGGTATTTATTACGTAATAAATTCCCTAGTTTAGCCCCGCCTAACTGCAACCCAGTAACAAGGGAAGAGAGAAACTTTCTGAAGAATTACATAGGATATGTCAGAGGCTATGTTCTCATACTTTTTAGCTGTTTACTATATGCACATCAGATCCCAAATTACATAATTAATAGCCAATCATGGATTTGCCTTTCCAGAGGCTTTAAAGGACCAGTGTGAAGGATTTAGTGGCATCTAGTGGTGAGGTTGCAGATTGCAACCGACTGAATACCCCTCCCCTCCCCCTCACCTTCCAAGCATATAGGGGAACCTACTGTGGCCATGAAACTCATGAAAAACTTGAAAGGCCCTCTCTCAACATGGTGGTCTCCATGGAAGAGGACACACTTTTAGGAAGCTTTTTTCAGCTCTGGAGGCTATATAAACAAACTATAGTAGCAGGATTTCACTTATTTTTCTCCTTCTTTACTCAAAATGTGAACTTCCCAAATACATCTGCACATGTTGGAGATGAAATAAAATCCAAAATATTCATTCAAGTAATTTAAACCTTCAATTAAGCCTCAAAAATCATTGAGGTTTCCTTCATTTGCAACAATGTCGAGATACAAAGAGACTTAAATAGATCAAAAGAGGACAATAGTCAGTGGAAACAGTGAAGTGGTTTGAGATCATAGTCTTGAGTTGTCCAGGGCTAGCGAGAGCGTCGATCTTGAGGATGTGTTGAAGATAATTCCATGTGTGTGGTGCACAAAAACTAAAGGAATATTTTCCAAATTCAGAATAAACCCACAGGATTTATAGCAGAAGACAGTTAGAAGAGCCAGTTTGTGAACAACCCGTGAAACAACCTTAGCAACAAAGGTTACAGAACAAACAGCCTTTTGTGGGCAGTTTGATGGGGAAGTAGAAGTAACTTTGCAAATGAAGCTTTCGAAGCAGGTTGAAGCCCTGACTTTTGACTTGCAGGCAGCATTTCTACATATATTCAGCTCAAACTTTGGAAATTTTAACATCTGATATTATAACAGTATATAAAAGACAAGTGTTTAGTTGCTGTTCTGCAGCTTTTGACTGTATCACACAGTTTTCCTCAGCAGATGGAGTTTGCCCGGCTGTCTTTGAAACGCAGACATTGAAATTTCAACATTAATCTGCTGATGGTGGAAAGTTTCTCTGTGCACACCTTAAATCTCAGTTTAAGATATGTATGTTCAAATATGGCTTTATGACATCGCAACTAAATTGAAAGCCAACTGTCTTCCCAGTGTGATGTGTAAACTTGAAGCCTCCGGTGCACAAACACTGAGAACGGACTTTACGGTGAAGGAGGAGACATCTTCTGTCCAGCAGTTAAAACTACTGAAATATTTTTATTCATATACTCTGGATTATTTATGTAATGAGGGAGAAAGACTAGATGTAGTTTTAAGAATTTTTAACAAGGTAATTTAACTTTGTTTTGTGGAAAAACTATATTCCACCCAAAGTTTTTATTTTTATTTAATGTAATTCTGTTTGTCTTGTCTTGGGCTTTTAGGAGAGATCTTTGTATAAACTTTTATCTCTCTTTAAATTTATTTATCGCTTTAATCGCTGTAAATTTGTAAATGTGTGCTTGTATATATATATGAATGTCTTTGTGTACATATCAAATCTTTAAAGGACCAGTCTGTAGGATTTAGTGGCATCTAGTGGTGAAGTCACAGATTGCAACCAGCTGAATACCCCTCCCCTTCCACAACCCAAATGCCAGAACAAAACTTTGGCATTGTACATTTCTGCAAACCACAGATACGTTGAATGTCAATATTTCAATGTTGGCCATTATCCGTTGAATAATTATGTATTATGATGTGACAACGCTGTGGTTAAGGTCTAGTTAGATTTAGGCACAAAGACCACTTGGTTAGGGTTAGTGAGGGAAAGATCTCACATGAACTACATCACTTTAGAAATGTTGATATGATACATATAACACGTGTTGAGACGTAGATATTCAATGTATCTGTGGTTTGCAGAAACGTACAATGCCAATGTTTTATTCTGGCGACCAGGCTGCCTTCCATCCAAGCATGTAGGAGAACCTATGGCGGCTCTGAAACTTACGAAAAACACAAAAGGCCCTCTCTAGAGCCAGTCTTTAGTTCTTATTTTCAGGTGATTATACACTAAGTAATTGCCACTAAATCCTACACACTGGTCCTTTAAATCTCTTATAAAAAATTGTATTTGTTTTATTGTGCAAACAAACAAAAAATAAAAAGTAGACATAAATTACTATTCATAGCAGTGTCTTAAAACAAATATGACACCGTACTTGCAAACAGAACAAAACTCATAAATGTACATTAAACAACTTGTTCAAATCTCCTCTGTTAGTCCCACTGATTCCTTTCAAAGGGAAAATGTATTTTTCTTCTACATCAAAGAATAACAACAGAGCCAGCAGGTCTCTTTTTCAACAAGATGTTCCTGAATGTAACTTTGTATTACATATAGAGTGTCTACAATAGAATGGATGGATATTACCACATAAATATTTAATCACAGATAAGATAAATGAAGTGACATGTAAGATTATTCACATCCAGTTCAGCATTACATGACAAGATTTAAACCTGATATTTATGTAAACAAGTCATTTTGAAAAACTCTGAAACACTGCTTTGGATCTGTTCTCACACTGCAATATGTTGGCAAGATCTTGCAGGTTTTATTATCACTTATATATGTCATAATTTTTGTTTGTATATCCATAATGTGCTATTTTCATAGATCTGAAAAAAGACAGTTTTTTTATATAAAGGTATTGATCTTATTAAGCAAAACCCCTTTATTTTGTTTTCTTAAAGGATTTTAAACTTTATTTTAAAACTACTGAGACCTCTCTTAACAAAAAGGCCTTTAAAACTCTATTTGTCTGTAATAATTATAAATTCTTAGCTGTTTGTTAGTTCCCTACCTTGCCTTGCCTTGTGGTAAAGTCTGCCCCTGTGTGCAATATTTTCAGACACCCCTCACACCTCATATGAAACAAACAAACAAACAAAAATCCCTGGTAATAACCTTGTAGATTTTTCCGAAAAAATGCAGACGCAGGTTTACTTAATTCTCTCTTAATTATTTCACTTATACAATTATTATTAGTTGTTTTGTTTGTTTGTTTTTAACTCAAAAACAAGTACTAGAACTCTTCATGCATAATTCTGGGGGAGTAGTTTGATGGATAACATCTCTGGTTGCTGCGTCTTGTATTTCCTTTGATCTTTGAACGCAGCATGACGACAGCGTCGAGCTGTCAGCCAATGGCTGTTTAGCAGAGGCGGGGCTTAATAAACTTTGCGACCCTTGCTCCTGCGGCAGTCTCATTCATTCACACACACCGCTTGGCCCACGACATCCCTGTGTGTGTGTTTTCTGGATAAACTGAGGCTGTTGAACGTTTATTAACTGTCACAGCTGCTACAGACGGAGCTGTCACCTGCGCTCGTGCTCTTACCTGAGCTGTCATCAGCCGGGCACGAGACAGGTGGAGGATTTATCATATCTAAAACACAGTAGATGAGACACAGAGTTCGTTTAAATGCTCACTGTAATTAAGCTTTTATGATTCAGGCTCCTTCTGATTGGAAGAATAAGTTACCTGAAAATATATACGTCATAATTTGGCTTATTTAAAAATGTTTTGTTTTCTCCTCTTAAAACAAATTGTCTGTTTTCAGTAATGCTATCACTGTTCCTTTACAGATTGATCTTTTTTCTTATGTCTAGTCTAAGGTTGTAACGCTTCTGTTTTTTTGTTTCTCAGTTTCTTGTTTGTTTGGTTGTTTGTTGTGTCATTGTTGTGTTATGTATTATTGTGTCATGTGCTGTTTCGTTTTCCATTTGTTTTATGAGTGTTTGTTTGGGACCCCAAGATGTCTCCTACTTCACTGTTAAGTCAATTCTCAGTGTTTGTGCACTGGAGGCTTCATGTTTCCACATCACACTTGTGTATATTGAATATTGATCCAAGATTAGCTCCAAATTAGCTGTTATGTCACAAATCCTGTTGGTATGCCCACTCCTCAAAATCAGATTTTCAGGGTTCACAGAGAAACTTTCCACTTTCAGCAGATGAATATGAAAACAAACTCTGCACACACATCATTCTGCACAGAGAAGATCAAACATTCAGCTGTGGGAACAAGAGGAAAAACACATTTTTGAGTGGAGGGGGATGTTAACTAAAGAAAACCCAGATCCAGCGATAACAGAGGTCTTACTTAATTGATAATTCGGCACAATATTTTCCTGAAACCTGGTTGTTTTTAGCTCACTAATACGAATGTGACAACTGACACGCGTCACTGACACTGGTGGAAAATTAATGGTTAAGAATAGTCATTAACAATTTAGCTGTCAAACGCGCTGTTTTGTGTGTTTTTGTGTGTGTTTTATTCCGCTGACATGAGAGAGAACAAAGGGAACCTGTCCACATGTCCCCGCTGCAGGGCCCCCGGCGCACTGCTAAATCTCATTGGCTAACACTGTGACACAATCTGACCAATCGCGTGCCACGACACTGAGAATCCCTAACGTCGGCTGATGTGATTGGCCCAAACGTTTGGCGCCTCTTGAATCTGCTGCAGCCGTAGTGGGCGGTGAGTGAGAGAGCAGTTTGAACCGCGGCCGTGCCGAGGCGGAAACATTGAAGCCGGACAAATCGTTTACAAGGCAGTGGTGGAAATAACCAGTGTGAATCCCACCTGTAAACACGGTGTCTTTAGTGGTAAAGCCGTGTCTAGAAGGAGGGGACGGCTGGTTGGTCTGTGTGCCGACTCCGTGTGCGTAAAGCCGGCGTCGCGTAGAGAATCACTCCCTCCTCCGGAGCTAACCGCTAGTTAGCCACCGAGCTAACCGTCCAGCTAGCTGTGCTAATCCCCAACACAAAGGACGACTTTGCCCGTGTTTGTCGTATCGATCTCGAATCACCCCGTTGAATGAGGACGGAGCCACCTGTACAGGTAAGACGAGGTGTCAGTGTTGGTGTCTTTAATATTCAGCTCTTGATGCTTTGCGGACGCCTCAATCTTTGTTAACTAACCAACTGTTAGCTAGCTCGCCGGGGGTGTCGTGCCAAATTTTGTATCCCTGTCAGAATTGTTCCCCTTCGTAAAGAGATACTAACTTTTTTAAGCCTAGTTCTTACACATTTCTTTAAATTTAAAAATGGATGCTGGAAGAGCCACTCTTCCTGTCAACTTGGACCATGGTGAAGTCGTTTTTATGCCGGGAGAAACACACTTATGAGGGGATACAAACTTGGTACGACACCGGCAAGCTATCGACAGCTAAGAGTGCATTTTACGTAATTTACATTTGATTTCATATGATGGCATTCATAAAAAATGAAAGAAAAATAAAGAAATGAAAAAAATGAGGTGTTATGATGGAGGATATACATATACACACACACATGTGTATATTAGGGTTTTGTCAGTATCACATTTTCATGCTATGATTGTTATGGATGTTAATAATAATAATAATAATAATGATAAGAATACCTTTATATAACACTTTTCAAAACAAGTTATAAAGTGTTTTACATACTATTTTATAAAGAGAAGCAAAGGGTTAATAAATCATAATAAAATACACTGAAAGATAATTAAATAAACAGTAAAATATATATTTTTTAAAAAGTTAGTCTAAAACAGTGAGTTTTTAAAAGTGACTTAAAAGAAGACAATGTGTTAGCAGGTCTTTCAACAACTGAGGGGCCCTAACAGAAGAGCCTAGTCAACTTTAGTTTTCAGGTTTGAAAGGAATGACCTATAGCGATATCACGGTAAGCGGTATTATCGCAATAACCAACATTTCCTGAGATCACACTATTAGCGCTAAAATATAGTTAAATTACCTCACATTTTATTCACTTAACAGTGGCCTGTTTATTGCAGCTTTGTTGGACTCTGCATAAGAAACCCCCCCCCCGCCCACCAAAAATGACTTTGAATGCAGCTCAGTGTCTTTTTAGATTCTACACACCCATTCATATATTGAAAATTAATACATTTTTCGTGATGAAATTGATCGATTGATTTCTGGAGTGCAAGAATTGTGTTGTAAGTTTTATCTGCTGGGTATTAACAGTTAAAGTAATCTTTTTAAAAGGCAGAGAAATTAGTAAAACGCACACAGAACATAACAGTTCTACTGGGCTCTTACAGGCCAGAAGCGCTAACTAACACCTGCGCCACATAATCACTAACAAAAACCAGCAGAGCTGAATCTGAGCCGTGAGGAAGAACGTAGTATGTTTGATCTCAACCCAGGGAGTTTGTCAGTTTGGTAAAATGCAGCATTCTCTGTTAACATTACAACTAAACACCTGTTAATTAGCCACACTGCAGTGGGCTGACGACTATCTTAATATAGACAGTCATGGCCAGAGGAGCCGGACAGACAGGAACCTGGTTCTTGGTGGTTATTCTGTCTCTGTCTGACCAGTAGAAAGCTCCGTCTTTGTGGCTAAATAAAATAAAACTGCTAATGAAGGTGGGAGAGCTGTGAAGTGTTTGATGTCGTCTGAAACAACGATAATGATGGTGGTGAAAATGGCTGGCAGGGCTGACAGTTTGCCCATGGTACATGGGCAAAACAGTACGCTTGCATACCTCTTTTTTTTATATATATATATACACACACATACAAATACCTCATTGATTAACTCATTTATCAATGTCAAATAATCCTTTGGTCCTTATATTTAACATTGATTTGATTACATCTTTAACTCTTCAAGGCTGAATCCTTATTTTATAGCTCGCCATCTGCTTCCTTTTACAATAAATCCTTCAATGTTATGTAATTGTGAACCTCATATTTAATCTATTTATACCAGTTTCAAATATCACAGTTCTTGTTTACTGATTTTATAAAGTATTCTTTTCATTTCTAAAATTATGTTTACATTTGACTTCCAGATGTTAAATGAAGGTGGAGTGAGCTCTCCCTACTATTGTTATTTGAAGCTAACTGGTCCTGAAAGCAGGTGGAAGCAGTCCTTATCTAGATTAATTTACATCCTTGTATATCCAGATATGTCGTTAATGAACTTGGCTGTTTCCTGTTATTGCTTGACATGTCTCTGGTTGTCTGCTAGAGTGTATTTAGATAAAGAGGGAGAGGCAGAGAACAGCACTCTGGATGATGTGTATTCTCTAAATCAAACCAGGACACTTAACTGGGAGGTGTTTTCACCATCAACAAGACACGCTGTTGGTCACTTAATCAAAGATCCCTCTGTCTGTTTGTCTACGTGCCATATATTCAACCAGTGGTGGAAGAAGTATTTAGATCCTTGTTTGAACTACTTTGCCCCTCCAAAGGGTCATCAGATAAATCTGAGGGGTCGTGAGATGATTAATGGGAGAGGAAAGAAGAAAAAACAAAGTTCTGATACACAAATCTGTTTTCAGTTTCTGGACTTTTTTCTCTAATCTTTGATTTTTGCTGAAATATTGGATCATTTGAACATTTATTGAAATGAAAGCATGTGAGAAGTTTAGAGGGAAAAATCACTATTTGGTGGAGCTGTTAACAACTCATAGACATGTGAAATGTGACCCCGACTACACACTGCTTTTTGTAAGACGTCAAAAGCCAAAAAGGTTGGAAACCACTGGTTTCATCTTTAACAATGTGTTGTATTTTAAAAGCTTGTTATATTATCCATTGTGTCAAATCTTCATCTGAAAAGTAACTAAAGCTGTTAAATAAATGTAGTGGAGTAGAAAGTACAATATTTCCCTCTGAAATGTAGAAAGTAGCATCACATGGAAATACTCAAGTAAAGTACAACAACAGTTGTTGGGTAAATGTACTTTATTGTATTATTTACAACATCATATGAACTGGAGTCAACTATGTATGACCAGTCATTTCTGGTGCTACTTTGTAACTGAGGCACCTCTTTGTTTCACCATATCAGTTTGAAGTCATGTCAAACAGCCACATGTTGATAAAGAGGCTCATACACACTCAGTTACGTATTTATTTTTGTATGTACACGGAGCTGATGCAATCTAAAACTACAGCCCTGCAGTGAATACAGCCGTAGTAGGAGTTGTGATGTCGAAAGCGTATTTAGTGCGGTAATTTTGAAGGCTGTTGAATTATATGGTGAGCTGTTTCTAATATTTTCTCTGCTCCATTCATATCAGTGAGGATGTGCTAAATATTAATAGGTGTACTCAGTCCCCCACATTTCTAACTGAGACTGCAGCAGCATGTCTCCATGACAGCCGTCTGACATGTCTGATCAGAAGTGTGACATTCAGTCAGACCAGCCGGGCCGGTAGGCAGCGACAGGCGCTGACTGCCGGGGTGACAGATGGATATCACACATGGACAAGAAGACTGTTGCAATTCATAAAGAGTAGAGAAAGTTTCCTGTTCTATACCCCCCCCCTCCAAGTGAACAACAGATCTTGCAAAGAGGTTTTGGGGAATCCCGTCACTTGCACCTGAACCGTCCTCCACAGGAATGAAAGCTGAGTTGAAGCTGTAGTTGTAGATGAGTTGTTGCTGTGTGTCTCTCGGCGTGGGGGGTGGGGGGGAGATTTTATAGGATTATTAATAAGAAAAGTTCCTGAACACCGTCTAAAACCTGCACCTACAACATTTCATGGAGGCGACGTTTCTTAAAATGACAACCGCAGTTTCACTTCCCATGACGTTACTATCCTTTCTGATGTGATGAACATTTATTACTCAATTTATGAGGTACTTTTTCTTTACATAAAAGAAAGTTGCTGATTATGTATCAGTGTCAGAAATCAGTTTATGCCTGTATAACATTGTTTTTATTCCCACGATTTGAAGATTGATTATTGCGTCCGAGTCACAGATATAAACCAGTTTTCTCCCACTTTAAAGCCACTGTTTTATGGTCTGTACTCTTTCCTAAACTAAAGATAGATGACGTACTGTATCTCCTCGTATGTTGCACGAACACATGATTTTATATTTTCATATATAGTGAGATTAATATAGATAAATGAACAAAAATGATAATAAAACATTGTGTTTTGGTGATGTGTTCTACAAAAATAGTAGATGCGTATTGGTTTGAGAAATGGCTTCACTTCTTGCAAAAGGGATTTAATATCTACTTCACTGTGCAGCAGAAGTTAATATATACAGTGTATATATATATAGTTTGTACCAGCCCAACAGAAAAGGCTTTGAAGATTGGAGACATGTCTTCAGAAAACACAGTAAGTGAAAAACCTTGCAGGTTATTGAACAGCAAAGTCTGTTACTGCACTATAATCATAAATACAAAAGGATCAAACATAAACTGTATAAAAATAACAGACGTAGCCACTGTAACGTCACCCATCGGTTTATGGGCTCCTGTTTTGAAACCTTGAGTTTGGCATTTTGAACGTCACCATCCTGGGGTTTGTTTGGAGCCAGAAGTGACCATATTTGGACGAGAGCGTGGAGCTGGGGAGGAGCTCCGTCTACAGCACCTCACGCACCGCTGTGGTAGCGACTTGTCAATCACAATGTAGCACGCCCTAACGCGTACGCTGCTTTATCGTCTATTTTACTCTAAATGGGGACCACAATTTATAAAATGAACATCATGCTGTATTGTAGAAGACTTGAAACCAGCGATTGAGACAATAAACTCATTAGGAAAGTGTTTACTGAGGTAATAAATCAAATAAGAAGTCGAGTCATTCTCTCATAGACTTCCAAACAATCGGACCTTTTTTTGGAGCCAGTGGAGTCGCCCCCTGCTGGCCGTTAGAGAGAACGCAGGTTTAAGGCAGCAGTTACTCGACAGGCACAAGCTGGAGATGATCAGCAGACTTTATTAGGCCTCAATGTCTCGTAAAAGTGTGAAGATATCAGTTGTGACGACATTGATTATGAAAACTGTGTGAAGACGCTTCTTGTGTTTTGACTGCAGGGTGATCATGGTGCTGACTGGGAAGCGTTCGGAAAAGGGTCCTGCCTGCTGGAAGAGGAGAGTGAAGTCTGAGTACATGAGGCTTCGGCAGCTCAAACGCTTCAGACGGGCCGACGAGGTCAAGGTTTGTTCACACACACACACACACACACACGTTTACAAGACGTTCACTCCGTGCACATGTTCAGAGAAATCAGCTGAGGGGCTGGTGCATGTTAACGGCTGGCAGAGGACTAACGATCATTTATAGCATTAAACACAGTGCAAAAATACCAGGAAGTGTCATCAGGGAAAAAAAAGAAGGTAAATGTTTATTAGGTTCTTGGTTGTGTTTGGTGTTTGGCAGAATTGCAGAAGAGACGTTTGCTTTTAGAAGACAGGAGGCTGTTTGTTAGTTTGTCTTTTGTTGTCTCCCTGTTTGTATGACAACACTGACCCACACTACTCTTATAAACTAACTGAATCGGATATTTGTCCAAGCTGCTGTAAACTCCTTCAGCTTCTCACTGTTCCCTTGTGTAAAACTGACAAAACAGCAGTTAAAAATAACCACATTGAGATTTAGACTTTGAGAAAAACAACTTTCACCACAGGGTCAGTGTAGTAGAGGAAGTTTCAGTTGTCATGGTGTTGTAGATGTTTCTGATCAAGTAAAGGCTTCTCATGTTGGTTTAAAAGCTGAAGTTCAAAGTCATATTGACCTTGATTTAGGTTCATAAAGGCTTCTAACCCTCACTTCAGCAGCACTTTGTCTCTGTAATGGTTTGTTTAAATTGTCTCTGCTGTTCAGGCAGTTGAAGAAAAGCTTTAGATGCACCGGGGGAGTCTTTAATTCAGCCTTTTGATTTATGAGAAATGTTCATATAAAAGAACATAAAATGTTGTTAATTCATCCAGACGGAGAAGAGAGCAGCAGCCACAGCTTCTGGAAATTCTTTAAATCACTGTCAGATATAGAGACCACTTAACATTCCAGTAATGTTCTCTGTCACTTATACTGGTGATGCATCTTTTATTGGTGATGTCACTGTTTTTACAGCGTTTTAAAAGGGAAACTCAAATAAAGTTTCATCTGCCAAAACGGCTGGAAGACTGAACAAAGTCTGTGAAATGTTGGCACTCCGCTCCCATCAGTTCCTCCTTAAAATTTTTTGTTGTTGATTAAAGTTTCCTTGAACTCTTTCAGAGCATGTTCAACACCAACCGTCAGAAAATCATGGAGCGGACCGACATTTTGAACCAGGAATGGAAGACCAGGAGAATCCAGCCTGTTCACATCATGACGTCTGTCGGCTCCCTAAGAGGAACCCGAGAGGTCAGTGGATTGATCGACATCGTGTCCGGTGACCCGTCGTGTCTATAAAGTGTTTTGTCAGAAGTGTTTAAAAGGCTGTTCTGAGTGTTCCTGTTCCCTTCTGTCCGTCACAGTGCACGGTGGACAGCGGCTTCTCCGAGTTCCCGAGGCAGGTGATCCCCCTGAAGACCCTCAACGCTGTGGCCTCAGTCCCGGTCATGTACTCCTGGTCACCGCTGCAGCAAAACTTCATGGTGCGAATCAGAAAACCTACAGTAAAATATACTTTTTGCATCCGGTTGTGATGATGTGTTGTTTGTAATGTTTTTTTTTTTTTAATTGTTGGCATTAGGTGGAGGATGAAACGGTGCTCCATAACATCCCCTACATGGGAGACGAGATCCTGGACCAGGACGGCACTTTCATAGAAGAGCTCATCAAGAACTATGACGGCAAAGTCCACGGAGACAGAGGTGAGGCTCGGTGGCAGTAAACGGAGCCCGTAGCTGCACTCGAAATGTTCATTCTGCACTCTTGAGCATCCTGTATCAATATCTCTGACTGAAAATAGCGCTGTGTTTAAAAATATGCAAGAGGGTGTAGCGTTGTGGGTGTTTTCCGTCAGTACTGAAGGACTGGTGAGGATGTGGAGAGTGACTCAGAAGGTCCAGTTTGAGTAATAGATTCAAGAGTTTCAAAACTTATGAGACACTTGAACACAGCACAGCGGTTTATAATACGATGACAAATGTTTACAAATGTTTGATCATTTTATCCTCAGAGATAACGAGGTCAACGGTAGATGAGGTCATATTGTAACGAGGTAAAAGTTCAACTCAAGAGTTTGTGGCTCTTAAAACTCAGACATGTAGAGATGTTGCTTTGTATTTCTTTATTTTTCTAAGTGTTTTAAGTCATAACCGTCAGACGTTTTCTGCACGTCTTGTGTTTCGTAGAGTGCGGCTTCATCAACGACGAGATCTTTGTGGAGTTGGTCAGCGCTCTGGCACAGTACAGCGACAACGAGGACGATGAGGAGGAGGAAGAACAGGACTTCAAGGTGGACAAGATGGAGCTGTGCGACGGCAAAGAGCACCCAGAGGACCCCCGCAAGGATGGCCTCATCAACAACGAGAGTAAGTACATCAGTCTTTGTAGGGTCAGATGAAGCCAACCTGCCTCTTCACCGGCTGTTCCTCCACGTCGCTTGCTAACGTCTCGGTGTGTCCAGACCAACAGGCTTCAGTCAGATTCACGTCGTTATTCTGTGCAGCTACTAAACTGAGCACGTTGTGTTTCCTGCAGCTTTAGGACTGTCTTTGCACTCCCAACAATGGATGCAACATTTTTTTTATTCATTTATTCCTGCAGAGTATCACGTAAAATCTGTAGAAAACTTTTTAATACCTCCTTTATTTTCTGTTTTCTTGTCCCTCACACAGTGAATTTGGCAGGAAAGATTACATTTGAAACTGCGTCCAATCATCTGCACTTTTACACAAGTTTAATAAATCACACAGGTCACCTGATAAGGAAAAGGTCAAAGTTTCAAGGTTTAAAATGATGTAACTGTCAAACCTCTGGCCTGATGTTGATGAAACATGAAGGGTTAAAGATTATTTGTATATTCTGCAGTTTCCTTCATAGCTGAACAACATTTCAGAAGCTTTTATTTCATTTAATAAAAACCTTGTTAGTTTTGTGCCCTGATGGAAAGTGTGTGTGTGTGTGTGTGTGTGTGTGTGTGTGTGTGTGTGTGTGTGTGTGTGTGTGTGTGTGCGCGTGTGCGTGTGCGTGCGTGCGTGTGTCTGTCTGTCTCTGCAGGTCGAACCAGCAACGACAGCACCAAGAAGTTTCCTTCTGACAAAATCTTTGAAGCCATCTCCTCCATGTTCCCCGACAAGGGCTCCACTGAGGAGCTGAAAGAGAAGTTAGTGGGTTTTGTTTGTGCGTGCATGTGCTAGCGTTGTCATGGTAACGGTGAGATAAATTAATTGAATAGCATAGCATAGCATTAAATGACACAGCCCATTGTGACTTTGATTGAATCCAAATACACCTAAACTGGCCACCAGAACCGAGAAACAAACATGGAAGTATTTCTCTTAAAGAAACAAATCCAACATCATCGACTGTTGATGTATCTGTGTTTGAAGCTCAAAGTGAGCCGCTCCGGCCGTCGCCATCTTGGCAGCGCGTGACTCTGCCTAACTCCCAGCCAATCAAAAATAGGCAAAGAGGCGGGCCGAATGGCTGAAACAAGCCACCTAGTGGCTGGCGGACCTGTCACTCAAAGCAGCCATGTCCTTCATTATTCATTACGGCTTAATAAAACTTAAATGAGTGATTTATAAAAAGAATCACCCCCCGTACAGTTGTCATGAAAGAGGAAATTAGCTACAGAGACCAAAACCGTTGTTTGTACCAGACTGTAAACATGTTTATTTCTGCTGTAAAGTTGAGCATTTTAACATGGGGGTCTATGGGGATTGACTCGCTTTTGGAGCCTCAAGTGGCCGTTCAAGGAACTGCAGTTTTTGGCTTCATTTTACAGCCTCGGAGGTTGCTGCTTGATATTTACACCTCTATTCGCAAATCAGGTTTAATATATTTTGTCATATTTACACTTTTATTTGTAGGTATTATGGAAATAATCAATGATAAATGTTTACTGTTACTGTCGTCTTTGATAATGAACCTTTTTGCTTCACTTGATCTTTGTCACAATTCTGTAATAACGATTTTCAGCGATCGTTGCCAAAGTGTTTTGTGTTCATGCAACTCATTATGGCTCATATATCGTATTGTCTTTCAACTTATCAGATTGGCGTCAAAAACCCAGTATTGTTCAGCCACGTGTGTCTCAGCTCATGACTCATGACTGCGGCAGCTCTGATTTCTGTGTGTGTTTTTGTTTTTTCAGGTACAAGGAGCTGACGGAGCAGCAGCTGCCGGGCGCGCTGCCCCCCGAATGCACGCCGAACATCGACGGCCCCAACGCTCGCTCCGTGCAGCGAGAGCAGAGCCTGCACTCCTTCCACACACTGTTCTGCAGACGCTGCTTCAAATACGACTGCTTCCTCCACCGTTAGTACACACACACTCTCTCACACACACACACACACACACACACTCCTCAAGCAGCCGGACGTGCCGCAGAAATCCAAACAGTAAAGATAACATTTCCATCATATTAGCTCAAAATGTGTAGCAGTTTAAAGTTGTGATGTGGTTTTAACCGGCAGCTTTAAGGTTTAAATTTGTTCCGTCAAGTTTAAACTGAAAGTCGTCTGATGACCTTAAAATAAACGTCAGACTTTGACACGTCCAACCAGCTGCATCTTCTCTAAACACCGTCCTCCTCCTTGTGTTCCTTCCTTTAGCTTTCCATGCAACTCCAAACACGTATAAGCGCAAGAACTTGGAGAACCTGGTGGACAGTAAACCCTGCGGCATCGACTGCTACATGTACCTGGTGCAGGTGAGTTCACTAATACCTGAAGCTTTCACGGCAGCGTTCATGGTTTTTATTTCTTCTTGTACTTTTTCAAACACTAAAGGTTTGGAAACATCCAAAGAGAGAGAAATAAACACTGACAGCCAGCAGGGATTGTTTTTATTTGTGTACGAGAGCACCGACAGCGTTGTGCTGTTGTTTCTCAGGATGGGATGGTGAGGGAATACCCTGCAGGTGTAGTTGCAGAGCGAGCCAAGACGCCCTCCAAGCGCATGGTGGGCCGCCGCCGCGGACGACTGCCGAACAGCAACAGCCGGCCCAGCACGCCAACCGTTTCCTCGGAAACCAAAGACACAGACAGCGACCGCGAGGGCAGCAAAGACGACGAGCGGGACAACGACAAAGACGATGACGACAAGAAGGACGACAACACCAGCAGCTCGGGTACAAACTTAAAAAATAAAACACGAGTCTCTAAAGCAAAATGATCGATTCCCTTTGTTGTTGTTGTTGCTCTCTGATAACGGCGGTGGTCATGTTGTATATCTGTGCAGAGGGAAACTCGCGCTGCCAGACTCCAGTGAAGATGAAGCTGACTGGTGAAGCCGAGGCGGTGGACTGGAGCGGAGCCGAGGCCTCTCTGTTCAGGGTTCTCATCGGGACGTACTACGACAACTACTGCGCCATCGCACGGCTCATAGGCACCAAGACCTGCAGACAGGTGAGAGCTGAGTCCTGACTGGATGTTTGATTGTCTCACACATGAACTGCAACCCTGCAAGTTATCCGGAGACCCTGAGGAGCTGCATGTGTGAACACAAATGTCTGAAACAGTCAAATGGACTTTAGTGAACGCTTCACTGTGAAGCTAGCTCTAATGGGAGAGAGGACTTCCTGTGATTTCTCGTAAGATAAAAGCTGTTTTATTTCTGCTGAAAAGCTTAAAAACACTAAATTACAACTGCAGCGTACTTTTTGCCTCCTGCACGCTCTGCACAGGCCTCACCTGAACCAAACAGAGTGCTACATGTGTGAAACTCTGGACAAAGTTTATATGTGAACACGGCTTTAATCTTGTTTAAAGGTTTGTATGTGTTACACAGAAATTTTGTCATCTAGCAGGGTTAAAAGTTTAAGAACCAGATTTAACTGCCAAAGATAAAACTTCTCTTAATACTAAAACATTCTGCACTTTAAACATAAACTTAAAGTTAAAACTATAAACTAACCCACAGGCAGATTTGTGTTGTGCTCTCTTGTGTCGTCACTGCGGAGGCAGAGAACTGAACACATTTACAGTGACTCAGATGAAAACACGGATTCTCTCTCTGCGACAGATGAAGGTATTTAAATGTGGGAATTATTCAGTCTTAAAACATTAGTGTTAAACTGGTTCTGACTGGTTTTTTAGGAATAAAATAACATCAACGTACCACTTCTGTGTGACCTCCACAGTCTGGGTGTGAAAGTGTTGCAGAGGATTTAAACTCATCCAGCAGAATCTTATGTTTATCAGTTATAACAGGTGCAAACAATGACTTCTGTTGTAATCTGAAGAAATGCATCATTTCATAAAAATCTGAAACACAGGATCATTTAAAAGTAGAATGTCGACGGAGAACCAAACTAGCAAGAGATCAGCTGGTCTGTTAAAACTGGAAGCTGAAAAATTAAATGTTTTTAAGAGTGTAACCTTTCATTTTTATGACTATTTAACAGGTAGAAGAGCTTTATGGAGTTAAAACCTTTACATACATTAGTCTTATATGACGGTTTGCAGGTGAGGTGCTACAACCAGGAGTCGTCTTCAGACTAGAGCTACAATCATTCATCAATTACTTTATCAACAGAAAATTAATCAGCAACTATTTTAATAACTGATTAATCGTTTTAGACATTTTTTTTTGAGCAAAAACACAAAAAAAATTCTGGTTGCAGCTTCCTGAATTTGAGGATTTGACACTTTTCTGTGTCATAAATGATGATAAAGTGAATATTTTAGAGTTGATTTAATAAAACAAGACAAGATGTCATTATGAGCTCTGATGAAATTATAGACAAAATGATTTATTGTAAAAATAATCAGCAGATTAATTGATAATAAGCTCTACTATAGATTAAACTCTTCCTGACGTCGTCTCGACTTCGTCCTGCAGGTTTACGAGTTCAGGGTCAAGGAGTCGAGCATCATCGCTCGCGCTCCCACTGAAGACGAGGACACGCCACCGAGGAAGAAGAAGAGGAAACACAGACTGTGGGCCACTCACTGCAGGAAGATCCAGCTGAAGAAAGGTCAGAGGTCATGTCAACCTGAACATGAAAGGAAACAGACGTGTAGACGTGCTAATGGAACCACTAAATACACTTAAATTCATACTCAGTTACAGTTTGTTTTGTTGTTGTTTGGACTCAACAGTTTTATAAGATAGAAGAGAAATAAGACTTCAAGTTTGTATTTGCATGATATTTCCATCTCCTTACAGACGGCTCGTCCAATCACGTGTATAACTACCAGCCATGTGACCACCCGCGGCAGCCCTGCGACTCCTCCTGTCCCTGCGTCACCGCTCAAAACTTCTGTGAGAAATTTTGCCAGTGCAGCTCTGAGTGTAAGAAACACACATTTACCTTTATTATCATTATTGTTATTATCATCATGGAGACGATGAAAGACGGAAGGAAACATGCTGCTTAACAATGTTTGTAACCAGGTTTCTTTTAGTTTGTTTTCTTTATCTTCATGACAACAACAAAACTGCTTTTCATAGCTGCAGGAAGAGAACACAGATCTGCAGGAGAAAGAGGATTTAATGGTCACGTAGACACTTAAAACAGATGCTGAAGTAAATGTTTAAATGTCTCCAACACAACTTCACTGGAGGTTATTGATAAGATTCACACACAGATACAGAAAAAAAAAGTGTCATCAGTCAAAACGCAGAATAAAACTCTTCAGGCTGCAGCGATATTTCATTAAAACAAATCAAAATTATAGAGAAACCAGATTATATGTTGACATGTATCACAGTAAAGCGTTTAGAGCTGCATAGATTAGTTGATTAATCGATCAGTCTATTGACAGAAAATGAATCTGCAGCTATTTAGATAATTGATTTATAGGTTTTGACTTTTTAAAGGATTTAATGCTGAAAATTTGCTGATTTTTCAGCTTCTCAAATGTGAAGATTTGTCTTTGTTGTAGATGATCGTAAACTGAATAACTTTGTGTTTTGGACTGTTGGTTGAACAAAATAAGACATCTGAGGACGTCACCTTTAACTCTGGGGAAACTATAACGACTTCTTTTTATAATTAAGTGACCAAATGATTAATTGAGAAAATATTCATCAGGTTAATTGTAATGATAATGAACATTTAAACAGTTGCAGCTCTAAAAGAGTCACTGCAGTTCTTGCTAATGTGTTCTCTGATGTCCTGCTGTGACCTCCCCGTGTGACACTTTATACTCAGTAGTTTGGATCAGATTATACATTTTTGTCAATGATATCAGATTGACTTCTTCAGATTACTTCCTGTGAAACGGGAGAGTTTGCTGTTCTTGTGTGTTTCTCATAATATGCGTCTCATGTTGTGTCACTGTTTCTGTGCCGCTGTGTGTCCGCAGGTCAGAACCGGTTCCCAGGTTGTCGGTGCAAAGCCCAGTGCAACACCAAGCAGTGTCCCTGCTACCTGGCGGTCAGGGAGTGTGACCCCGACCTCTGCCTCACCTGCGGCGCCGCAGAACACTGGGACAGCAAGAACGTCTCCTGCAAGAACTGCTCCATCCAGAGAGGAGCCAAGAAGGTAACTTTCACACCTTTTTAGTCATTGATCTTACTGAACATATCCGCTACATACATGTGTGTTTTTGTGCATCAACACATCACAACCTCATTCTGATGTTTCCTGTCTCAGCACCTGCTGCTGGCCCCGTCAGACGTGGCGGGATGGGGCATCTTCATCAAAGAGCCGGTCCAGAAGAACGAGTTCATCTCTGAATACTGTGGAGAGGTACGTGAAGCTCTGACTGACCTGCTTCATCCAGATTATATAAAAACTGTCTGTCAATGAGGTTGAGAGTTTATTAGTGGTGATCAGACACTTGAGAGTTGAACAGAAGCTTTGTATTCACGAGCTTAAATTCTGACGAGTTCAGCTGCACTTGAACGCACCGTTCCTGCAGTTTCCTAAACGCAGCATCAGGCAGTGAATGAGCAGCATCAACACACCCAAACTCAATGTTTTCAGCACATCAGCTCCTCGTGATACTTATTTCCCAACGTCGACATGTTCAACTCTTCAGAAAAGCAGCGATTTCATCACGTTCCCACCTCAGATCAGCACATCCCAGCTGCCGTTCCTTCACTACTACTGCCGCCTGTGTGACGTGTCTGTTGGTGTCAGATGATTTGACGCCTTCGACACAGTCAATGTGTGCTGCACTTAACTCTCGACTGCGTTTCTAGAGTTTTGACAGGAAGAAATGCAAAAAAAAAAAGGAATATGTTTTTGTGGAGAGGTACGTGAAGCTCTGACTGACCTGCTTCATCCAGATTATATAAAAACTGGCTGTCAAAGACGTTGAGAGTTTATTGGTGGTGATCAGATTCTGACACTTGAGAGTTGAACCAGAAGCTTTGTATTCACGAGCTTAAACTCTGACGAGTTCAGCTGCACTTGAACCTGCATTTTTTTTTTTAAAAAAGACGATTGATCCTGAAGGCAGCATCAGGCAGTGAATGAGCAGCATCCAAATACCTGAACTCAATGTTTTCAGCACATCAGCTCCTCGTCGATACGCTGCTGTTATTTCCCAACGGCGACATGTTCAACTCTTCAGAAAAGCAGCGATTTCAGATCAACACATCCCAGCTGCCGTTTCTTCACTACTACTGTCTGTGTGATGTGTCTGTTGGTGTCATTTCCACAGAGTTTTTATGAAAGAAATGCAAAAAAAAAAATCAATATTTTTGATTGAATATGTTCGGGTGAACTACCCAAATAAATTCTCTGTGCAGGAAAACTCTTAAATAGTGGATTAAACACTTTAAAAATGTAAGATTTTGAGACATTTTATGTGTTTGTACATGAACTTCTCTATCAGCTCTTCTCAACTGTAGAAAAGTATGAATATGAAATATAAAACTTTTTGAAATATTAAGTGTAACATGACGTTGGTCTTTGCAGATTATCTCTCAGGATGAAGCAGACCGCAGAGGGAAAGTCTACGATAAATACATGTGCAGCTTCCTCTTCAACCTCAACAACGGTAACTTAACAAACACGAGAAACTCACAGCGTTGATTTTGAAGATGTAGCTCTGAGCAGATCACTTCCTTTATTATTATTATTATTTATTATTATTTAAATCTGTTAAAGACAACGCAGGTTTTAACGTTTGCTGTTTTTGTCTCTCCAGACTTTGTTGTTGATGCCACAAGGAAAGGCAACAAGATCCGCTTCGCTAACCATTCTGTCAATCCTAACTGCTATGCAAAAGGTAAGAAGATGTTGCCGAGCAACCAGCGGCTTTACCGAACCACGTGTCTCCGTCTCCGTGGTAACTCGTCTGTCTGTTTCTTCATAGTGATGATGGTGAACGGGGATCACAGGATCGGGATCTTCGCCAAGAGAGCCATCCAGACCGGAGAGGAACTGTTCTTTGACTACAGGTAACGGCGTTCATGTGTTTGCCTTCATTTCTAATAAACTAACAAGAACAACTCAGAGGTTTTTATTTTATCCAATAACATCAGTGTCTGAGGTTATTATCCTGAAACCTAAATAAATTGCTTTATTGCTTTATTGCGTACCATCTCTGTCTGGAATCAGAATTACACTATAAACAGACTGGAAGAAACCGGCTAGCTTAGCAACATTAAGGCTACAAACAACCCATAATGCAACACTCTCTGTAGGAGCCGATCAGACCTGCCAGCACTCCTGTTTTTCCCGAGTTTCTCCCGTATTTTCATCCCCGCTGTGCTCCCATTTTGTTTCTCCAGGAAACTCCTGTAATTTGCACATTTCTCAACCTTTATTATGAATAATCGTCATCCATAAGTTTTGTATGTTTGTCTGATGTTAGACATGTTGTCAGCTGATAACAGCTTTCCTGTTATTAGTTTAACCAGGATGAGACACTGCAGGCAAAGCAGTTTAAAATATTGTTTTTCTACATGTTTATGTTTGTTGATCAGGTGGTTTGATAAAGTTCTTCTTGGTTTTTTACCCTCAATGGTTTTGTTGCACAATAACGAGCGTAGATGTCGTTATCATCAGTTTGGAGCCGGTGTTACAGCGTTACTCTCTTCATTCAGAGAGGATCTCTGACCAGACGACCTACAGTTCTTCACACGTAACTTTCCAAATAAAATATTGTTTCATATTCGGGCTAATAAGGTAGATTGATGATGAAGAGAGATAAAAAATATACACAACAATGTTTAAAGGGGAAGTTGGGTTCTCTCTGATGGGTCACATGTACACAGAGGTACTGGTGATGTTTTGTTTCCAGCTTAATTCATACTGACTCTGAACTGAAGCTGCAAGTTTAACTTGAGAAGTAGTTTGAAGAAACGGCTGCAGCTGAAAATATGAATCAGTTATTTAACTGTAATAATTAGGGCTGTAGTCTGCTGGTCGATTAGTTGGTCGATATGCTCTCGTCCGACTAAATTCTCATTGGTCGAATAATCTCCGTGTTATTTTCATAATGAGAAAGTGCTACATCAACAGTTTTCTAGGATTAATCCATTATTTCCTGCGGCGGGAGGGACAGACTAACAAATTACCTGTGAAAACAACGGGGGTGTATTCAAAACACCCCCGTAGTTTTCACAACTTTGAACTCGCCCAACCTGACGGAGACTGCTGGGTCAAACTGTTCTCAACGGTTACTGAACGTTTACTGAATCTGTGTTTCTCCATAATGACACAACGAGAACCCCCGCTAGGCTAAAAAAATATTTTCTAATATTTGATATCCGAATGAAAAAATGAAATCGACAGCGTTTGGGAGTCTCTGAGCAGCGCTGTTCCGGTACGTGAGTCAACCTCTGTGTCGTTGCCGGGGAAACCACTGGTCGCGCGGCTCCGTTGAGGAGTATGTTTGCGTAGCGAGCGGGAAAGAGCGAGGGACAGAGAAGTTACGGTGGATAGGAGTCCAGCAGAGGAAAAGGTTAGTAGTAAGTTGTCAGTCTGGCAGTAAATATACAGTACAGACTACAATGTGTCAGTTAATAAATGCTAAAAAGTCACGACAGTTGTTTCCCCAAATACTGGAAAAATAGAGGGAGTTAGCTCCAAAGTTAGCAACAATGGGTTAGCATAACCTGAAGACACAGAACAGAGAAATATGTGGCTGCCGAGTTTACGGTGCACCCTGTCGTCGTCGCCCCCATTAGTTGAAGATTTGATTATGTACGATTTCAGTCGTACATTTTCTTTGGTTGACTTCAGGCCTAGTAATAATAATTAATGTTTGGATTTGTCTTCAAAGTTTTGTTCAGACGAGACGTCTTTGTTTCAGTTCACGTGACAGTCTAGAGATTTTTTTTTAGTGCATTGGCAGACGCACAAATCCACACACACTAAAAACAAAGGTTGAAACTAACAATTATTTTCATCATCAATGAATCTGACGGTTATTATCGATTGACAAGTCTATAAAATATCAGAAAAATGCCCTTCTGTCTGAAGTAATGTCTTCAATTCAACAGTCCAAAACAACATTGTTTGTGTTAAAATCTGACATGATGAAGAAAAGATGCAACTCCTCACATTTATGGAGCATAGTGACTGAAACGAGTTATTGATTATAATCAACTAATCATAGCGGCTCTACACGTGTTTCGGTGTTCAATAATAGCAGAATTTACTTTAAGCCACAATAAACTGGAGCTGTTTGATTAATGTTGAATACTATTAATGCAGATATTTCATTTGTGTCTCTGTAGTTGTGACTGAAGTGACTCTAACTGTTGCAGCTGATGATAAATATGTTGTTTATCTGTGTTTCTGTGTGTGTGTGTGTGTGTGTGTGTGTGTGTGTGTGTGTGACAGGTACAGTCAGGCTGACGCTCTGAAGTACGTTGGGATCGAGCGGGAGATGGAGATCGCCTGATTCTGATTCTACCTCCTGTGGATCAACGACACAAAGGCCTTACACACCGACACAAACAAACAAACAAACAAACAAACACACCTTCACTTCAGGAAATCCAGACGACTTGTCAAAATGCTAGAAAGCTTCAGGAATACTGGGAATATTTGAACACGTTGAAGCAGAATTTTGTTGCTGTCTTTTTGCCGAAATGGTCTTTTTAAAAAAAAAAAAAAAAAAACAACAAAAAAAACTTTTCATATCTGTTTTCTCTTTTTTTTTTTTTTTTTTTTTTTCTTCTTTGTGTGATTTTTTTTTTTTTTTTTTTTTTTTTTCTCTCTTCTGTCAACAAATCTTCGTCTTCTCTCGAGGCGGGAGTCTCAGATTCATAAATCTTCCCTCAGCTGAAGGTGCAGATCAACTGCAAACTGACTCTTGTTTTTTTTTAGTTTTTTGTTTTTTTTAAATGTATCTATAAAGTGTTTCAACGGTGAGAGGAGACAAACCCACAACTCTGTTTAAAACTGGCATTTAAATTCAACATTCAGGGACCAAAACCTCCACCAGCCGCATCCACACAACTGACTGGACTCTGTTTTTACTGCTCGTCTGTGTGTGTGTGTATGTGTGTGTGTTCGCTGGTCTGCAGACACACTTTGTCGTATTGTGTGTGTGTGTGTGTGTGTGTGTGTGTGTTTTTTTTCTACAGTGTGAACTGAACCAGCCGCACACTCCTCAGAGTGCCAGATCACTGTCTGTCTGTCAAACAGGAGCGTTTTCACAAAGCAGCGTCACTCGAACACTCACATCAACTTGTCGCAAAAAACAATCCTTAATTCCATCTTCTGAGTTGTTACTGTTTGCTGCTTTTCTTTGTCTTCTGTGATAGAAAACATAATATCTTTGGGGGTTTTTTTTTGTATTTCTGGTTTTATTGACTAAAACATGAATCTATTAACAGAAACCAATCAGCAGATTAAAGGATAATTAAAATAATCGTTAGTTGTGGCCGTTGGTGGACAATCGTGTGATTTTATGTACAAGCTTTGTGAGGAAAAAAAAACAACATTTTTGCTATTAAAACACATTTTTGAAGTTTGGTTTTCCAAGAATTCTTTTGAATCTATACTAACATTGGCTGAGATGCAACTAATGACTCTTTTCACTGTCAATTAATCTGTTGGATATTCTTTTTTTTGATTAATCATTTTATTAATAAAATGTCAAATTAGTAAAAAACTGCTTCAAATAACAGTCAGAAAACCCAAAGATGTTCAGTTAATAATGATATGAAACACAAAAGCAGCAAATCGTCACATTTTAGAAGCTGGAAGTTTGATGTTTAATCAAAGTCGTCGCTGATTCGGTTTAATTCATTCGTCCATAAAATTGTGAAACTTAATCAGACACATTGATTACAGAACATAAGCAGTAAAAACTTAATTGACTTAATTAATCCAGTCAAATCACATTTATTGTCTTTTCTAGCTCCTGTTTTCATCTTTTCATCAACTTTTTATATAAAAGAAAAAGTCAAAGTTGCGTCTGAAAACTATTTTCAGCGTCTTAAAGTTTCAATTTTTGTTCATATCAGTGAACTGTTTTCTCTGAATTGATTTCAGATTATGAAACGGAGGGAAAAACAACTTAAATAATGTGTTAAAATCTCTGTTAGGCATCTCATCATGATGCCTTCAAGTGCTGCAGGAAATCCTAACATCAGGTCTGAGACTCACCTGCAGAGACGAATATCAACACAAGTGTTTTGCTTCCACTTCCTGTTTTCTTTTTTTATTTTATTCTCATTGGTGGAGATGACTCTGCTTTGTGACGCCGCCTGTGCTTCAGGTGCTAATGTGAAATGGTCTAAAAAACATATAAAACCAGCGCTACTTCACCCCCGACGAGAAACTCAACCGCAGCCGCCGGTCGTCTGGCGGGTTGGTCGGTTACGTTTCCCGTCCGGAACACGTCGCCGCCGCCGCCGCCGCTGCTGCTGCTGCTCTCCTCGCTGAGCAGCACCGCTCATCACCAAACTCAACCAAAATACACCGATACCGATGAAGGTTTCTCACTCATCTTCTCCTCTGACACTGCTGTCTGTCTGTCTGTCTGTCTGTCTGTCTGCGTTTTCCCGTCGTACTTCAGGAACTCCTCCAGTTGGTTTTAGATTTCAGTCACTGATCTTCATCGTCTGTCATCATCAGCAGAGTTTTAGTCTCTAATAGATCTGAAACTGAGTCCTGAATTTACAAATCTGGTCTCGTTTATTTTGGATGATTGATTGGAGTCGTTGTTGAGTTTTCCTTCGTCAGTGTTTGAACTGAACCAAAGTTGATCAGAAATAAAGATTCAGGTTTGATTTAATTAATTCTTGATTTTAGAGCTGAAATAAATTTCACTATTGATGAAATTATTCCTCAGATTTGATAAATGTTTCAAAATCAATCACAAAATAATCAAATTGACCTTTTTTTCTTCTTATGAATCACTTCTGAAATGTGTAAAACAAACTAACAATTATAATTTGTGGAATCATTAATCTATAAAGTAATTTACAGAGTTTATAAAGTCATCAGACGAGACGACGCTGATCAACAGATTCTACAAACATAAAGAAGTTTTCAGTGATGCAGATCAGCTGTTTGGTTGAAAGCTTTCAGTAGATTTTGGTTTAATAAACCTGCAGCATGAAGACTGAAGGACTGAAATATTTCTGTTGGTCGGCGTCAAAAAGATTAAAAACATTAAATCTTCTCATTAAATGTAGTAAAACATGTTTGTTTTTTTTATCAGCACTGTGAGGTGATTGATTTTCACCATAATGATAAAGTTCATCTTCTGTTTTTACTTGAATAATCTGAATAATCGAAACAGATTCCTGTTAGTTTGTCTATTAACAGGATTTTAATTTATCAGGAAACATTTGTATTATTTTATAAAATGACACCAGCATTGATTTAAGATTCACCAACTTCTACCAATAACCTCCAATTATCGTTCAGCTTCACTTGATCCAGACTTGATCAAACTAATGATCAGATTAGTTGATTCTCAGAAAACGTATCGATTTAATCATTTTGTGTCATTTTTAAAGAGAAAATGATTTGCAGCTTCTTAAATGTGAATATTTTGTTTTCTTTAAGTCTCTATAAAGATAAACTGAACATCTTTAAGAAACACTGATAAACATTTTTCACCATTTTATGGACCAAACAATCGATTCATTGAGAAAATAATCAATTTAATGAAGCTAATCCTTCGTCGCAGCCCTAATTAAATACCTGAAGTATGAAAAATGTCCGTCAGTGTTTCCTAAAACTCAACACGACGTCTTTAAATGTTTTATTTTGTTTGATCAACACAAAACCAACATGAAACACAGTTGAGAAGCTGGATTTACTACGACTGGTGAACTGTTTCAGCTCTAAAACCTGATTTCCTCTCTAACGAACATAAACGTCTGACGTAGAAGTGAACTGGTCTCTCAGACGGACGCTGAGCTCGGCGAGTACGGCGGGAAAACCTGGTTTCTAAACTGTTAAATAGTCACTGAGTGTTAATAGATGTTTTCACTCTCTCTCTCTCTGCTGTGCCTTCAGCCTTGAACAGAACACTGAACAGTCCTGTTGGTGTCTGATTACTTTCTGCATGATGAAGTTTTAGAGGAAAAAAAAAACAAAACAAACAAACCCCCACACAGAGGCTCCTCTTCCTCTTCCTCTTCCTCTTCCTCTCCTGTCCCGTCTGTCTGGAGGAAACTAGAGACACTGAACCGCCTCCATGTGATCACTATAATAACCTGTTTTCAGAGCATTCCTCTCCTGTTAAATAAGCCTTTTTAATAACAACAATCACACTTTTTATTTTTTATTTTGTCTGATGTGAATTCTGGTGCTCGCAGCAAAACAAAAAAAAAAAACATAAAAAACAAAACAAAACAAACAAAAAAAACCCCACAGACTGGACTTGAAGCAATACCAGCCTCTTGTTTCGGGACGCTTCCTGCTGAGGAGACGTAACTTATTACAGACTTTAGACGGAGGCGACGGAGAGCGACCTTCGATCTTCATCACGTCTGTGGTTGTTGGATGAAAAAAAAAGACTCTGAAACCTGGTGCTTCACTCGCAGGGTTCCTACACGTCTGTCTGCAGGAAGTCCGTTTGATGGTGACGTCTCAGTATTTTATTTTTTATGCAGAGATTCTGACCAGAATCTGCTGATCCAAACAGTGAGAACTGTTCAAACCAGGATGTGTAGGAACCTTTTATTATTATTATTATTATTATTATTTTATCTGTTGCCTAAGATCGCAAACCTTTTTACTGCTGATTCATATGAGCCTTCCTGTGTTTCCTTACAGTGACGATGTATCTGATTGGTGCGTTGACTGCGTTCGTAAAAGCCAGTCTGGTGCTTCTTTTTTTTTTTTTTTTTTAAGACCATTTTACACCAGTGATTCTTAAAGGAACAGTTCGAGAAACGAGCTCATGTTCTGTCTGTGTGGTCGAGAGTTACAACCCGTTAGCTTAGCTTAGCATAAAGACTGGAAACGAGGGGAAACTGCTAGCATGGCTCTGTCTAAAGGTAACAGAGTTCACCTGCCAGCATCTCTAAAGCTCATTAATTAACATGTTATGTATCGTTTTTGTTGTTTTTTTTTTAAATCTGTGAAAAAAACTGTAGTGTAACAGAAATTTGCTGGTTTTTCAAGCAAAAATGACAAAATTTCTCTGTTTCAGCTTCTTAAATGTGTCAATTTGCTATTTTTTTTTTCTTTGTCAAATATGACAGTAAATTAAATATATTGAAATTTTGGATTGTTGGTTGCAAAAAAACAAGAAAATTGTCATTATTTTGAAACTATTTTTACGTATTATGTAGACTACAAGAATGATTGATTAATGGAGAAAATTATATTTAATTAAACAATAATTAAATAACCGCCAGACCAGTCATTGCTACACTGAAGATTTTGTACAACAAACAAGATAAAACAACTTTATAGATGCTGGTAGATAGTTTAGAAGTACTTTACTACAGTAAATGTACCAATACTGCAATGTAGAAATACTCCATTACAAGTCCTGCATGAAACATCCTACTACAGTAAAAGTACATAAGTATTATGAGCTTGATGTAGTTAAAGTATTGCAGTAAAAGTACATAAGTATTATGAGCTTGATGTAGTTAAAGTATTGCAGTAAAAGTAGTGGTTTGGTCCCTCTGACTGATATATTATTATATATGACATCATTAGATTATTAATAGTGAAGCATCAGTGTTAGAGCAGCATGTTACTGTTGTAGCTGCTGGAGGTGGAGCTAGTTTACACTACTTTATATACAGTTAGCTAGTTTAGTCCAGTGGTTCCCAACCTAGGGGACGGGCCCCTCCAAAGGGTCAGCAGATAAATCTGAGGGGTGGTGAGATGATTAATGGGAGAGGAAAGAAGAAAAAACAAAGTTCTGATACACAAATCTGTTTTCAGTTTTTGGACTTTGTCTCTAATCTTTGATTTTTGCTGAAATATTGGATCATTTGAACATTTATTGAAATGAAAGCATGTGAGAAGTTTAGAGGGAAAAATCACTATTTGGTGGAGCTGTTAACAACTCATAGACATGTGAAATGTGACCCCGACTACACACTGCTTTTTGTAAGACGTCAAAAGACAAAAAGGTTGGAAACCACTGGTTTCATCTTTAACAATGTGTTGTATTTTAAAAGCTTGTTATATTATCCATTGTGTCAAATCTTCATCTGAAAAGTAACTAAAGCTGTCAAATAAATGTAGTGGAGTAGAAAGTACAATATTTCCCTCTGAAATGTAGTGGAGTGGAAGTATAAAGTAGCAATTTAAAATTAGTTTCCACTGCTGGTAGGAGGATTTTGGTACCTTTAGCCAGAGCTAGGCTAGCAGTTTCCCTTTGTTTCCAGTCTTTATGCTAAGCTAAGCTAAGCTAAGCAGCTGCAGGTTGTAGTTTGGAGTTTACAGACGTGAGACGTTTCTTCTTCTCCTGGTGTGTAAATCAGCTGCTGACGAGTTCAGTCAGAGAATCACTGATGTTCAGAAACTCAGACGGACAGATTTAAGGTTTGGGTACAGGACGATGATGATGATGATGATGATGATGATGATGATGATGATGATGATGAAGAACTTCTGAAACTGTCAAAGGTTCATGGTTTGTATCTGTGATTGGTGGGCTGGGTAACAGTTACTCGGCCTCGCCTCAACCATCAGCCTGCATTATTTTTTCTCCTCATGTGGAACCAGAACCACTTTCCTCCGACGACACAGGTGCTGATTTTGTAATGTTTACAGGGATTTTGTTGTTTAAAGTGATGCAGATTAAAATATTATAAATGGTTGTTTTCTTGTTTTTTTTCCTTCCAAACTAACACGACTTGTTTTAACAGAAGACGAGGAAACGTTTTCAGGATGAAGTCAAAGTGTCACCGGATCAATTCAAAAAGGAAGAAACATTTAAACTTAATGATTAGTTTAGACGTTTCTTCATCTGATCACAGCGATGGATTAACTCATTAACATGTTTGTAATCGTTTATTTGAGGTTGTGATCAGACTGAGATCAAATCTTTCATCTTTCAGTCGCAGATCTCGTCTTAAATGTATCATTTGAAGAGTCACATGGCTGCAACTTTATCTTCATTATCAATTAATCAGCATATTTTCTAGATTTGATCAATAAAATACCAGAAGATGTAATTAATAATTTCACACATTCAAATGTTTTGTCTGACAGTTGAAAACCCAAAGATGATCAATTTACTGTCTGATAGATTAAATATTGATATTTGAGAAGCTATAAAATCATTTTTGCTTCATTAATGATCAGTTTATCAAAGTTGCCTCCAATTAATTTCCTGTTATTGATTAATTGTTTAACTGATAAATTGTTTCAGTTGTAGTTTGATCAAATATAAAGACTGAAAGTCATTTTTTATTTATTTAGATTATAAAGAGCTTCTGCTGCGTCACTCTGGTTCATAATTTGGCAACTTTGTCTATTAATTAATTAATTAATTAATTATTGCTGTTTGTGTTAAAAGTGAACATTTAAAAACAACAAAGAGAAACTTACATTAATTTCTAAAAAGCTGCAAGTCAGTCAGTAACTTTTCTCCTTGACTGAAGCAGAAAAGATTCACTTTTATTTTGAAGGAAATTAAACTGAAGTATCGACGAGTCAGCGGGTGACGTCACCTCCAGCTGCTCTGATTACTGTTAAACTCTAATTAACCTCTAAATGGTTCAATTATGTCTCAACTTCTCGAGTTATTAAAGAAACTGAAGCAGAACTTTTAATTTATCCACTTTAATATGACGGATAATAAAGTATTTAAATGTAGAAAATCCTCCTTCCTGCTCAGACCTGGTGGGCGGGACTTAACCTAACAGGACACACCTGAACTGATCAGAGACCTGGTTCAGTCTCTGACCTGTGTGACATTAAACCATCGTCTCCGGTTGCATCAGATTCATTATTTCAGTAAGTTATGGAGTTTCGTTGTAGTTTTCGCTGTTTCTTTGTCTAAAAATGAGTTTGAGTTCAGATTTAAAGTATTAGAACCTTTTATTTTACTGATTATCACTTTAAGATTTACTAGAGAACCTTTATTTATTTCATCTGCCTTTTAAAAGCCTTTTAATCATCTCTGACAGTCAACTAAAAGCTCTTATCTCTGGTCCTCAAACTGCAGAAGCTCTTTAAATAACCGAATATTGGAAAACTGTATTTTCTAAAATGTCTTTCCAGAAACAGTCAGTTACTCTGGATGATCAACAGAAAACACTAAAAACCTTCATTATCATCGACCCTGAACTAAACTTTAAATGTCACATTAGAAACTTAAAGTGTCTTTTTAACATAATAATGTTCTTTTATCTCCTGCAGGTTGTAACGCAGCAACCCGTCGTTTAACCTTCACTTCCTGTTCAAGGTCACATTTGACCCGTTTTTACTTCTCTGAACACTAAAGTGACCCAGAACATACAAAAAAAATGGAAATATTTCAACTTTTTAAAAACATTTTTGTAGTTTGACACATTTATTCAGAAACCCTGTTGCATTCATCACATTTAATATGATTGAAATTGTTATTTTCTCCTGTTTATGTGATGAAGGATCATTAAAAGCTTCGTTAAGGATTAATCACATTTATCTGACTGATGAGGTTTTAATGATTTATTGTTCAGAAGTTTAGTAAAAAGATTAATTAGGAGTCAGAATATGAATATTATTTGACAGTTCAAGACTTTTTAAATGTTTTCAAGATAAACAAACTTATTTTGTAAACATGAATTAGTTTAATTAATGTTTTAAATCTGCAGACAAAGCAAACTGTCTTCAAATGATGTAAATGATTAAACTACAATATAAATTTATTGTTATAATAAAAAACATCAAAGATTTCAACAGTTGTATAAGAATAAACCTCACTGTGCAGAGAGAAAAATAATTAGGCTCGTTATTGAGACGCCTAAAATTAGAGATTAGAGACCCCCAGAGACCCCCTCAGGACCCCGTATGTCAGTGTCGGGACTCTAAATCTCATCAATGTTTTCTCCTGAAGTGTTGTTTCATTTATCTTTTTGTTTTTATAGTTTTATCATAAATGCTTTGATTTTCTGCTTTAATATAAATTATTAACAGTATTTATTAAAATGACTTCAACAGGAAATATTTTCAAAGTAAACTTCAGTCTGTAAAGACGGTTTACGGTTGATTCAACCACGCTGGGTTCACACGGGTCCTTGAAATCCTTGAAAGTTTGTGATTTTGAGAAAAAAAAAAATTCAAGGCCTTGAAAGATAAATAAACTGGTCATTGAAAGTGCTTGAATTTATATATTTTATGTGAGAACATTGTTCTGCTGTTGTTAGAGAAGCAAAGAGTCTGTAAAACCTGCAGCTTCATTGTATAAACTCTTCTAACAGTAAAACTCTGATCCCTGTTTCTAATCAGGCCTTGTTGGGTCCTTGACTTTGAGGGAACTGGGCCTGGAAAGTGCTTGAAAAGTCCTTGAATGTGATGTTTAAGGTTGTGTGTGAACATCACAAACTGAACTTCATCTCCGCCCTAAATAAACACTAAACACACATAATAACACCTGACTGTTTTTACACTTATTGATTTTTACATCCATGATTTATTTTGATGTTTCTACGTTTGTCTCTGAGCTGTTAAACTTCTGTTACTGTGACAGATAAAAGTTTTATTGAATTCACCTCCGTTGTATCAGGATGAAGTCAGAAACCTGAACAGCAGAACGTTTCTTCTTCTTCTTCATGTGACTTCCTGTTAACTTCCTGTCGTTGAGGTTCTGTGTTGACGGTGTTTCAGGTGTGAAAAGAGTCTCGGGGTCAGACGAACGTTAGAGAAATCTTTCCTTGTTTTTATTTATCACACATTTAGAAAATGAACCACACTATACAAATGTCCACCGTTCAGTAATGAAACAGGCCTCCTGCATGAACCCAACCGACCTCAAACCAAACAGACAACTTCAGCAGATAAAGTAGCAACACGGCGGCGTTGTTGAACTCACCGCCGCCGTCGTCGCCGCCTCCTCCTCCGGATCAGTCGCAGACTTTTTTTTTTTTTTAAATTACAGGACCGGCGTTGATTTTCGTTTCGTCGTACGGTGGACTGCGTCGGCTGCCCAGTGACTCGACTTTTAATTTTAACTTTTTAAATCTTTTTCGTGGTCACTGTGGTGCAGGTAGGCAGTAGCATGCAGAAACCTTTGGATGTGGCTCTCCTCTGATTGGCTGTAGGCTAATTCATTACATTTGCGCTATGTAAAGAAGGGAGTAGGGTTTGTTTTTTTTCCTCTTAGAGTCTGTGGTTTGTTTATTTACAATATGACAACAAGGAAGAGTGTGTGTGTGTGTGTGTGTGTTTGCGTGTGTGTTTGAGTCCTACAGGTGGGACGGGACAGGCGAGCGAGTAGACGGGGTTTCCCGGTCTCAACAGGAGGGAGTTTGTGTGTTTGTTCCTTCATCACTGAGATGCACTGAAGGGAGGAGCAGAGAGGTCAAAGTTCACGCCCTCCTCGAGCTCGGGTTGGTTGTCATATCAGGGCGGGAGGGGAGGGAGGAAGAGAGGGAAGGGGGGGGGGGGGGGCGGTCACATGGTCGGCGGCCCCCCCCCCCCCCCCCCACCACCCCACCGCGGCGTGGCTGTGATTCTCACACACAGACACACTCACAACATGTCCGCCGCTCAGAGGGATCCACACTTTATTACTCAGACATAAAATTAAAAAAAAAAAATGAAGAAGATAAACAAATAAAAATAAAACTGAGGAGAGCCGGCGGGTGCGAGGGAGGGCGGGAGGGAGGGAGGGCGGGGGCGGCGTTCAGGCCAGGTAGCTGTACGTGTCCTTCTCACCGTCCACTCGCTCCAGGTACTCCTTCTCTATCAGGATGTCGATGCATTTCTGTCCACAAGAGGGAGACACGAGCACAACAACAACAACGTCAACACCTGACTGACGTCTGCAGCAGGAAACACGAACATCAACAGTCTCACCTCAACCACTAAAACCAACACGATGAAAAAGAAAATGCTAATAAAACATTTAGAGTCATCGATTGATCGTTTTTTGATAATATGTCCTTCTTAAATGTGAACATTTCCTGGTTTCTTTAGTTTCTTCATATCTTTGGGTTGTTGGTCGAGATAAAAGAAGATATTTCAGGACGACGTCTTGAGGTTTGAGAGACAATAATGAAAATAATGGTCCTATAAACTTCCTACATGAACAGTTCTGAAGGGTGCGTGTGTGTGTGCGTGTGTGTGTGTGTGTCACCTTGATGACGGGGACTCTGGGTTTGAATCGGGACGACAGCTGGTTCAGGACTTCAGCGAGGAGCTGCTGGTGCTTCAGGACCTTCCTCATCTTCATGATCCTCACTATAGCAGCCTGCAGACACACACACACACACACACAGACACACACACAGACAGACAGACAGACACCATCTGTTAGTACAAATCTGATACAACAGACTGAAACACTTTAAACATATAAACTGTGAAGTTCCTCAGAGGAGTGGGGTTTAATCAGCTGATATTTGTTGCTCTTGCAGAAGATATTTTGATCTCAGTGAGTTTGAGGATAAATGAAGCTGAATTAACTAGAGTTAGTTTTACTCTACATACAGGAAACACTGTTTTCAGTGATTGTTATAATTCAGTCTCTCAGGAGAATAACAGGTGTAAAGATAACTGTTAACATGTTTATTGGTATAAACATAAATGACTCTGACGGCTTATAAAGAGCTGAAGTCAAACAGGAACTTCCAGATTTTCTTCCATAAGAGAAACTTTATTAAAATCTCACTGACGTGTAAAAATAAACACTAATAAATAAAACTCCAGTCTGGGATCAGAACCAACAGTTTGTCATGTGACTCGTTTCATAAGTTTAGATAAAGACAAGATTCTTCTGATATTGTTGTTTATTCGATGTTTATGTTTTTATTAGCCTTTAATGAACAGCGTTTCCCAGAAGTCCTGGAGGTTTGTGGTTAAACGTCACAGCTCAGTTAGAGGAGACGAGTGTATGAGTGATGGAGGATTCACAGCGAGTTCAGACGTGTCTGTGAGAACAGACGAGTCTTTACAGCTCAGATTACAGCTGCTCGTCTGAAAATCACCTCACAAGAAAAACACACGAGACTTTACACAACAGCTTCTCTGCTTCTACGTCTTTGTGCTCAAAGTTAAACTGTTGTTTAGCTTCTGACAGCAGCAGCCGTCGTCTTCTAGAGCGTGAACGACAGGAACTCGCTTCAGTTTCAGAAAGATGAAAGAATCTGAACCGCAGATGAGTCGGAGAAGAGACGCGGCAGGAAGTGATGTCATGACTTCAGCTCTCTATAAAACAACAACAAAGAAGAAGATCTGAAGGTATAAACTTGATTTTCACCTGAATGAGGAGCTTTCGATCCTCCTCGATGTTCTTGTGAGTCGTCTCCTGCTCTTGTTTCTGCTCCGTCTTCATGGGGACGTTGATGTTCACCCTCAGCTTCTTACTGCCCACCGGACACACAAAACGTTTATTAAAGCATCAGTGGAACACTTTCAAATCTTTCTGTTACATTCACGTCATTTGTTTGATGTTTATTTGTTTATGTTCTTACTTCTTGTATCCGAGGAAGAGTTTGATGACGGTGTCGGGTTTGAACTCCACCTCGTCCACGTTGGCGTTCTCGTCCTCCAACACCTGACGGACAGACGGACGGTGAGCGAGCTGACGTCAACCTCTCACTGCTTCTCACTGTCAGTAACTCTGACTTCTGTTCACCAGTTGTCATCATAGTGAACTAAACTCTGACATTTCATCAGATTTTAAGTTGATATGTTGAACATCCAGCAGTTACGGAGCAACATTATCGATCATCTGGAGTCATTGATTATAACTGTTTTAACAATTAAAACAACTAACAGATGATCTGAATGTATTTGATCCTGAAAACCTGCTCGTGACCTTTAACCTTTGTGACAGATTCATGTTTGATTCAATAATCTCAGCTTCAACCGACCAGCTTTTACTGACGGAGACAAACACACATTCAACGGTAAACTGGGATCCTCTACTGGTCAGACTGGAGAACAGACACGTCTCTATAAACACACGTGAAGAGGAAACTTTCACTCACCAGCAGTTTAGATTTTAACAAAATCTGCAGAACTTGAACCAGAATGTCCTGAAAGATACAGAAAACTGTCAGTTTATAGATTTAAACTGAACATTTCTACTCATTTATAAATAAACAGAAACAGAAAAACCTGTTTAGTCTTTTCAAGAAGCTTTGATACAAACATGATGCTGATCATCATCATCATCATCATCATCATCATCAGTGAGACATTGATGTGATTGTTGCTGCTTACAGTTTTGATCTGTGTGCTGTCGGTCAGCTGCTGGACGGTGTAACTGTCCTCCGTGTTGTACTGCAGCAGGATCGCCATCTGGAAGGTGGAGGCCTGCAGCGTGTACCTGTAAACAACAACAACAACAACAATAACAACGACAGGTTCAGTACGATCAAACACACAAACACGTCCAGAAAGTCTTTAGATCTTTGTTGCAGTGAAAGTAGTTTGTGTTGAAAGCAGCAGTCATTATTCTCTAAGAGCTTCAGTTGAGTCTAAACTTCATCACAAATATAAAATAAGTTTGAAATCTATTTTTAAAAAGGTCTTTTCATCATCTTAAAGTTTTAAATCCAGATTTATTTTTACTATTATGTTCAAATGAATGTTTCATTGTAACTGAACAGTGAAAACACAGAAACTGTTAGAAGCTTCAGAGCAGCTCAGAGTGAAACTAAGGTACAATAAATATTAATAAAATATAAAAGAAAATATAAAATATAAAATAAAAATATCACTAAAATGTGATTTACTTCTTATCAGCTATAGAGAAAAATACTATGGATGTATAATATTGGATTTTTTGCTGATATTTCCAACTCATTGTGGCCGATACTGATATATGTAGATATTATTACCAGCTGGCTGAGGAGACTATTATACATGCAAGCTTAGATTATACTAAGTATGATCAACAAAGACAATATATGAAGGAAGAATTTAGGAAGACTGAAAACTTTAATGAACCTGCCAAGTGGGAGCAGCAGTAGAGTTTTCTTTGAGTTTATTAGACAGACAGGATTAATGTGTAGGATTTAATCTCTGGTCCACACTCCGGAGCAGAAGGTGGCGGTGATGCACCTGATACGCTGGTTGCCAACCGCCGTTATAAACCAAAAAGATTTTTTTTCCCCAAACAGAGCGATACATCGTGTCAGCCGAGGTGTTTCCTATCTGTGCAGCCGAACACAGCAGCTCCTCTGTGGACTGTTTCACCCTGACGGTCCCAGTGTTTCAGACCAGCTGCTTCTTCCCACTTTAACCTGAATAACAAACTGGGGCTCGGTGCTCCGGTTGGATCCGCACGGAGAGCCGAGGCTAACGTTAGCTGACATTAGGAGTGTTAGCCGCAGCATGACTGGAGGGAAGCACAGCCAGCTAGCCTTCGCTAGCCTCCCAGCTAACATTAGCCCCGGTTCTGCATGTGGATCCAACCGGAGCACCGAGCCCCAGTTTGTTATTCAGGTTAAAGTGAGAAGAAGCAGCGGGTCTGACGGGCAAGCACCAGGACGCACCAGGACACACCAGGACGCACAAGGACGCACAAGGACGCACAAGGACGCACAAGGACGCACCAGGACGCACCAGGACGCACCAGGACGCACCAGGACCGTCGGGGTGAAACAGTCCGTGGAGGGAAGCACAGTTAGGCGAGGGAGGAGAAGGCAACAAATCGGCCTCGTAATCGGCAGAAATGACCGATGCCGATATTTCATTTCAGAGCTTTTTATTGGCTGATACCGATGACGTGCTGATAATATCATGCATCCCTAAAAAATACTTTAAAAAAGACTAAATATCTTGTGTTTTACTACCAACTTGGTTCCCAGACAGTTTGGTTGTGTTTTAAATATATCAGTGTTATATATTCACTCATTGTTTAGTGGCTTCAGTTTCATTTCTGGTTTCAGTTTTTATTGTTTAACTCAGAAACTAAAAGATCAATCAATGAAAACATTACTAGCAGTGACGACTAGTTTAGATGAAGTGTGATAAAGTCAGTCCACCAGTCTGCTCTGACGTCTCTGACTGGTTACCTGTTCTTGAAGCAGTTGGTGACCAGTTCTCCTTTAGACAGGTGATAGAGCCAAGTCAGCTTCCTGCCGCTGTGTCTGCTGGCGTAAAACGCCGTGAAACGCTGATAACTCCTCTCCAGCTGCAGAGAGAGAGAGAGAGAGAGAGATAGAGAGAGAGAGAGAGAGAGAGAGAGAGACACAGAGAGAATAGATAGATAGATAGACAGATAGATAGATAGAAGAAGGTTCAGAGCAGTGAATGAAGGAATATTGGGACCAAAAATTTCACCATTTTCATCAAAACTTTCCTCAAACAACTTTACTAAATGACTTTTTCTGAAGAACAAACTCTGAACTCTGCATCATGTTTGTGTCTCTGATTCATTTCAGTGTTAACAGTTAAAATCATTTTTAAAAAGGCAGAAAGTTTCTAAACATGAACATCATAACGATGGACGTCCGTCTGTCCTTCTACACACCTGTAACCAATGACAACCATGACATCATCTGTTTTACTGCTGCAGCACCAAATTACAGCTATAAAATACATCTTCCCACCAGGACAGGAAGAAAAACTGATTGTGTTTGTACACATTTTAAATCTTACTACACATTAAGATCTTTTTCACAGCCTGAAACAAATGATCATCTGCACATTAAGATATGAATAAAAGAATGAAGAACGACTTGATTTATGTTGATTCAGTGTCTTTGTGAGGATTCATTTGAGTTCCTGACAGACCTTCAAAGGTTTGGTTTTAATGTTAACACTTGGAATCAGGTTTAGATGTTAATGAGTGTGTGCTCACTATGACAGAAGTATAAACGTGTGTGTGTGTGTGTGTGTGTGTGTGTGGTACCTCTGAAGGCAGAGCGAAGGTGCAGGACTGCTGGAAAGGCCAAGACCCAGAGCTCAGGACCTGGATACTGAAGTCCACTGAACACACAACAGAGATCTGTTTAGTCTAAACACACACTGGTTTATCTGTTGTCTTCACATACAAACAGTCAGAAAACGTTAAGTCATACATAAACAAACACAAAGTAAAACATGCAGATTATTTACTGACATGTTAACATCAGTGAACACTAACACAGTTCTGGGAAGAATCACACTGAAAAACAGAGACAACAAAACCAAAGTTGATTTTAAATTTGGTGTTTTTTATGTGGAATATCTTAAAAAACCTCATTTCAACTGGAAACATCTTTTTTTATATTTAAACCTTTTTTCTTATTGAAATCAGCTGCATGATAATAAAAGCATCGCTAGATTTCCTGAAGAGCCCTGAATGTAACGTATGTGTGTTAGTGTGTGTGTGTTAGTGTTTGTGTGTGTTAGTGCGTGTGTGTTAGTGTGTATGTGTGTTAGTGCGTGTGTGTTAGTGTGTATGTTAGTGTGTGTGTGTGTGTGTTAGTGTGTATGTTTGTGTGTGTGTGTGTTAGTGTGTGTGTGATACTGTGTATGTTAGTGTGTGTGTGTGTGTGTTAGTGTGTGTGTGATACTGTGTATGTTAGTGTGTGTGTGTGTGTGTGTGTGTGTGTGTGTTAGTGCGTGCATGTTAGTGTGTATGTGTGTGTGTGTGTGTGTGTTAGTGTTTGTGTGTGTATGTGCGTGCGTGAGTGTGTGTAAGTGTGGTCTCTTACGGTCCAGAGGCTCAGAGTTGGTCAGGTGTTTCTTGAACTGCTCGTTCAGGTCTTTACTGACTCCGATATCCTGGAACATTCGCTGCAGTTTGGACGTGTACTCGAACCCGCACGCTTGCTGCAGGACAACAACAGGAAGTTGTGATCAGTCCGCCAGGAAGCTGTGTGTGTGTGTGTGTGTGTGTGTGTGTGTGTGTGTGTGTGTGTGTGTGTGTGTGTGTGTGTGTGTATACGTGTGAATGATGTGAATCAAACCTTGAGTTTGGAGATCATGCTGGCCTCGGCGTCGTCGCTGGCGCTGTTCTGATGGACCAGACGCTTAGCGAGCATCTTGGCGTAAAACTTCTGGAAAACATCTTTGTCCTCGATGTACTTGAACACAACCATCTGGAGGAGAAAGACACACGTTTAATTACTGCTGAGCTCTGAAGATTTACATTTATTAATATTATTATTATTATTAATCCACTGACACAGAGACAAACATGTGACCGTACATGACAACTAAACTAAAACAGATATGGATCAATAAAAAACAGACTTATTTCAATATAATGACACAACAGAATGTGTTTCTCTCATATTCAGATTTGTTGTTTTTATCATCATATGAAACTAAAGTAAGTTTCCTTCTGAAAACGTTGTTATTGTGTTTGTAAGACGGGAGATTAGCTTCGAGCTAACAGAGATCCCAGTAAAGCAGGAAGTTGCTGGTGCAGAGTTGTAACTACTGACAGATAACAGATCAGTGGGTAAATAGGTCAGTGGCACATTTATATAAACACACAGGTCAACGTCTCACCACTTGGTTGAGTGTGTCCTCCAGCTCTGCTTCCTCTGGGTTTTTAGAGCTAAAGAACAAAACAAACATTTAGTACATTAAAGTTCATCTCACTGTTTATTAACTAGTATGTTTGCAGTAGGAGATAAATTGTGTCTAGTAGATTTGAAACCGTCGTCTGGAGCTCAGAATGTTTCTATCAGACAGTCGAGAGAGAAACAGATTAACTATGAATCTACATTATTTAAATTAAATTAAACTGTTTTCTCCTCTGCAGATTATTTTTATTCACCTGAAGTCACTTGTTTAGTGAATGAAACGGACATAGTTTTAAATCAAACAACAACACCGACCTCTTCTTCAGTAAAGAATCACAGTATCTGGCCAGCAGCTCAGGAGACTTGCTGGATGACTGAGCCATCCTGGTGACGGCGTTGTTGTTTATGAACCGTCCACACGCCTGAGAAAACAACAACGTGTTCATGTACACGTGTGGAACAAAAAACCTCAGAAGATATTTGTCTGTTATCGGACGGACAGATGATGTCAGAGGGTCTCGCTCACCTTGTCGAGCGCCGCCACGAAGCCGGCGTCGTTGTTGAAGGCAGACATGACCAAGGCGTTGTACTTCTTATGGACGTCTAAGGTGGTCTGGACGTACACTTTGGGGTCCTGGAAGAAACAAAAAAACATCTTGTTTATATAAATTCACTTCATCTCTTGTTGATTGTTTCTTTCACACATTTCTGTCCAATGACTCTTATCGCTTAGCAACCACGAATGAACCGCCTGCGTCCAGCTGCAGAGGGTTTGGATCGGTACCTTCACGTCAGACAAAACCTTAAATAAAACTACTCAGATTTGGTATCAAGAGGAGAGAAAGCGTCGGACGTACGTTGAGCGCGGCCTCGCCACACTTCTCGATGGCGGCCAGGCCCTGGTTGTGGATGTGAGTCTCTAGAAGTTTCTTCAGTTCACCCAGACCGTCTGTGATCCGCGACACCAGGTTGTACATCCGGCCCAGGTCTGAGAGAGGAGTTCACACTCAGTTATTTAAAAGGACATTCAAAATAAAACCCATCATCCTCATGCAGGGCTGAAACTCACCATCACATGATGAAGAGAAGCTGGAGAACGTTTGGATTTATACAGTTTATGCTTCAACTATGATTATTAAAATAGATGCTGATTATATTTCATTATGATTTTATCTGTGCTGAGACTTTTCTTCTTCTTCAGTCAGAAAGCTGCAACGATTAATTAATCAGCAACTGTTATGATAACTGAATAATAGTTTCAGGCGTTATTTAAGTAAATATGTTAAACATTTGATGATTCTACGTGTTTCTTCTTCTTCTGTGAGAGTAAACTGAAGGTCTTTGGGTTTTGGACTAACTTGAACTGTGTGAAATTACAAAATATGTCACTATTTTTAGTGAAAAACTTTGAAAATAGTCGGTAGTTGCAGCCCTGAAGACAATATAATAAAATAAGCACCAAATATAGTGACATCAGTTTGGTCTCTCTGGTTTAGTTTCTATTGTTCAAACATCAATATAAATAAAACACGTTGTCCATCCTTAAAAAGAACAAAACACACACACACACACACACACACACACACACACAGCAGTATGGTTTGGCTCTGACGACTCTCTTATTGAACCTTTTATGTCTCCTCACCTCTTTTTTTTTTTATAAGCAAAGACAACGTGGAGAACATTTCGGCAGCCGGCTGTTTGTTTATATGATCAGCTGACTCAGCAACACTGAAATAAAATCTGTCACCTTCGTTCTTGTCGGCATCCAGAAGGTTCTGGAACTCGGTGTGGAAGATCTCCAGGTGTTTCTCTATGAGGACCTGCTCACACTTCCTGGCCAGCTCGTCCTGGGTGGACTCATGGAGGTAAACCTGCACACGCCGCTGCTCCTCCAGCAGCCGGGCCTCCGCCTGAACACACAATGAGATCGTCACCTTCACTCCCCAGTTTCAAAAGAAACAAAAACTCCCATCCTTCACCAGTAAGCGCATGTGCAGCTCGTACCTTCTTCATGTACTCGGTGACGGGGTTCTGCTGGAGGAACTCTGTGCTCTCGCGTGTGTAGAAACGTTCTGTGTCAGTGAGGAACTGACATTCAAAGTACTCTTTGTACACAGACAGCGTGGGGCCTTTGGCGAAGGCGTCCTCTTCGTTCAGGCCCAGCTCAACTGGAGGAGGAGGAGGAGGAGGAGGACAGAGGGGGTCAGACACAGAGAGCAGGTTTTAATGTGAGGTCTTACAACTTCATTAAGATGTTTACAAATAGGAACCAGGTGATAATCCTTGTTAACTGGCTGGATAAAGTGTTAACAGCTACTCAACGAGTCCTGCAGATGTTCTCAGTTAAAGGCCTCTGATTCTCAACTGTGATTGGCTGGTTTTTACTAACTGGACTCCTATGATGCAGGTTTTTGTTTGCAGGTCTTAGTTATTACTATAATTATAGTATTAAGCTCCAGGTAAGACACAGACAACAGTGAGGTTGCTCCAGTGAAGCTGGTAGCCTGCAAGTCTGAAGGACATCAGCAGGGAGGAGAAGAGAGGACGAGACCAAACCTGAACAGAAATAAAGACATGTGGAGAAGTCTGAGGTCAGACTGTGAGAGGTAAAGAGTTTTCTTCTTGATCAGAGCTACAGGGTTAACAGCCCATAATCAGATCTGAGATTAAAAACGTCTGGAATTACATTGAAGCCTTTAGTTTACATAAAAAGCTTAAAATAGTTAGTTAGAGTAACGATTAGAGATATTTGGGTTTGATGTGGGTAAGAACAGGTAGATTCATAAGAACTATAAGAGAAAAGCCATCAGAAGAACCTGCAGCAGGATCTTATTTACACTTCCTGTGTTTGTTTTTCATCATATTTTCATTTCAGGAGTTCAAACTATCATCGTTCCTGAATGTTTCCACAGCTCCATGTGTGATGAGAGTACAGCTCTGTCCTGGTTGGTTGTTCCTCTGTGTTTCTTCATTGACCTACCGTAAGACTGGACCACACCGCTGATCAGTCTGGTGTTAATGGTCTCTCCATTCCTCTCTCTCTCTATCAGCTTCAGCACAGCGTTTGTTACCTGAAAAGACAGAAAATGTTTACTGTGTTGTACCGCTGTGTTGCTTCTCACTTTACTTCTATTAAAAGAAACTCAACACACCTGTTTGTTGAGGGGTCGGAATAAACACTCCCTCCAGGTCACAAGTGCCAGCTGGGGGGAGACAGCAGGGTGCCGGGGAGGCGGGGGAGGGGGAGGGGGAGGGGGGGGTGAAAGAGAAGGTTAACACAAGGTCAAGACTTTAAGCTGCATGTCTGTTATGTGTCTCTATTTCTCCTCTGAGTTCAGGAGCTTTGAAATGACAGAAATCACATATTTAATCATGTGATTAAAGTTTAAACTGGTTGACATGCTGGTGAGGGAACGTTCACTGTGGGAGGATGTGACACCAGTTCAAACTGGACCAGTTCACTCCTACTGCTTTCAAAATCAGGAAATCCTGTTTTTAAACAGATGCTGTTCAAACACTAAAATACATTCAACCCACAGGTAAGCAGATTGATTTTTAAGTTCCATCTTCCGGGAGAAATAGTCAACTTTTTATAATTTAGCAGGAGACAGACGTTGTCCTGGGAAGTAACTCAGCATTCGACTGGTCGGACGTGTGTTGTTAATAAGAAAATCTCTCCACATTATCCTTAAATGTGAGACTACTTAAGGATCGGTGTGACATTTAACAGACGAGTCAGGTGTGTTGACTCGTCGGCCCTCGAGGAAGGAAAAGTTAAATGGCAGCTGAAGCTCCACAGAGAGAAACCCAGAGGGCTGATTTAACAGAATACTTCAACTAACACCCTGAAATATATAATTACACAGGATACACAAACTTCAGAAGGTTTTAAACCGCCTGGCAGCGTCTTTCATGTGTTTTAGTGCTTTCAGTTCCATCTACTGACCATCGTAACACACTGCTGACAGTTTAAGAGACAAACAAACACGTTGCAGATGTGGGTCTTACTGAGTATATCTCGTAGATGCCCTTGCGTCCCTCGTCACACTCTCGTCTGACCCAGTGACGGTTGAGGTAGGCGCAGATCCCGTTGAGGACTTTACTAGAGAAACGATAGTCCTCCCACTGCTGGGTGTAAAACTTCAACACACACTCATCCATTAGATCCTCGCCATCCTGGAGGGAACCCCGAGGAGGAAGGAAAGAAGAATTAGAGGGTGTCACAGTGTTGATGAAAGAGGAGCTTTTAGTTTTAGGGTTTTAAAAATAAAAAAAGGTGTCAGGAGTGTGTGTGGACTCACCTTGAGCAGGCTGGTCAAATAGTTCTTGAGGAACTCCTTGAGTCTCTTGTAGAGCTCCAGGCCTACAAACTGAGCCCCACCTGGAGTGGTGGACTTTTTGGAGGGCTTGGCTGGAGGCACGGAGCCCCGGCCCTGGCTGGACTGGTGGACGCTGGTACAATAGTTATATACATGTCTGAGGGAAGCGTTAAGGAATACAAACACACACACAGAGACACCAAACATCACAGACGAAGCATTCTGAACAAAATCTGATTAAATAAAGAATAAACTCGTCTCCAGAAAGTTGATAACTCAAGTTTGGTTGCATTTAAATATACTCTGCTCCATAGAAGAGATTATTCATCCTTTAATGCATAAAGACAGCAGAGCTGGTTGTAACTGGTGACCAGTGGTGCAGACGCTCTGAGAGGCAAACATGTCACTGACAGACTGAGTGTGTGGTTTAAATGAGTGCTATTATTCTCTGTGAGAAACCGGGTAGATTACAGTCTGGAGCCTTTTATGGCTTCAGGGAAATTATGGCAACCTTTAAAAAGGTAGAAAGGTGCGGAGGAGGAAGCCAGGTTGTCAAACAACAGAATGTGCCCTCAGAGAAAATCATCTCTTCCTGTACTTTACACTCACATCACGCACGCTGTGTATTTAATGTCTGGTCCACCTGTGACTGGAGCTGATGAACACACAAGTTCACTAGCTAACGGCCCTTCTTCATTAACAACAGTAAAAGTTTATGCAGGGGCAGGTTGGCCGCTCCAAACATGGCGGACAAATACATTGATTGGCGCAGGAGCAGGTTTACGTCGCTGTGTGGCCGCTAAATGATGAACGCCACATCGTATATCATAATCACCACAAACGTAAAACACGCTCTCTCTCCACTTAGATCAGAACGAGATGGTTGACTCTCGGTGTCTCTCACTCACACAGCAGAGCAACAAACTTCAGGTTATACTTTACTCGAGGCCACTACGACTGAAACAAAGTGCAGTAGTTAAGGGAGACGGTACGAGCAGTTTATCAAACCGTTGAACAAGCGGAACATAAACTTAAATGTGACGTCGTCTCTCTTCTCATCCACAGCCGCTATATTTTACAGCTATACGGAGCTCGTTACGCTACTAGCGAACTGTTATGGACGAGCTCAAACCGGACGTTCATTGTATGTAACGACTGTAGACTTCAGGCTGATACCTGCAGGAGGAGAAACCTGCATTTACACATCATTCATTTACTGATCCAATATGTGCCTCAATTATATTTTTCATATTTGTGTAATATATTAACATTAAATATCCATTACTAAAGGAAAACAACCAAATCTACAGTTGAATGTATCAGGTAGACAATGAATAAATCACCAAAATTATGGAAAAAGTGAGTTATTTTCATTTTTTTTGGTTTCTGAACCAGTGAAAACACACACGGAGGCAGTAAAACTCTGATCTACAACAGGTACGCTGAACAAAATAACTCCTAGATCAGGACGTCCTGATGATTTTACCTTCCCGCCTGTCAAAAACAATCAACACTATTTATGAACATTTTCGGAAGACTTTATGAACACTGTGTTCACACATTGTTTTTACAGCTTTATATAATAATTATAACTCTGAGTTGAAACAAATACTTTCTCTGAGATAATATTTGTTAGATGAAGATTAAAGTAAAGACAAGATGATGTTTTAAAGAGAAACTTGCTTCCTGTTTCCAGGACTTCGGCCTGCTGGCTGCTCTGTTGTTTTAACTCAGTACCTCAACACGCAGCTATAAAACAGGTTTTGTTTTCCAGTAAAGAAGGAAGTGATGCATCAAATATGACACACAGCGAGGGCGGAGACTAAATAAACAACCAGCAAAACACAACGGTAAATATTTACTGTGGTATTTCTTTCCCGCCGCTGTCGGGTAAGCGAGCATCATTAGGAGTCCCAGATTATGACTCGTCTCACAGGTAAACCGGAGGATGTGATTGGCTAAGAGGGCAAGTGGAGACTTGACAGCAGACGGAGAAACATTGAAGTCATACTCGCCCTGAGTGGAAATGATTCGACAGGAAAATTATCTGCAATTATTGTGGATTAAGATTTACGCAGGAATGACAAATTTGATGCTTCCAGCTTCTCCAGACTGAGGATTTACTGCTGTTCTCTGTTTTATATCATTATAAACTGGATCTCTTTGGTTTTTGGACCAGTGGTTGGTTGGACACAGTAAGACACACTGTCACCGTTTTCTGATATTTTATACACCAAATAATTAAATAATTGTTAGCTGCAGCCCTGAACAACTAAAAATATACCATTTTTTAAAGTTTAAAGCTAACCCTTGTACATAAGGAGGAGGAATACAGGGCTGCAACAAACGATTATTTAACATATCAATTAACCTGCTGATTATTCTCTCCTTCATCTATAACTGTGGTCCATCCTAATTTTTCCAAAGCCAAAGATGATTTAAGGTATTTAAATTGCTTGTTTTGTCTGAATAACACTTCAAAACTCAAATAGATTCAGTTTAAAACAACCTAGAACCAGCGACTGCTTTAAAATGACTAACGATCGATCACATTTGTCACCTATTCATTTTCTGTGGACAAACAGATCGATCAAGTAATGGTTTCAGGTCTGTTCTACTAGAATCACATCCACACAGCATCAAGCAGCCCTCATCTCACAGCGTTTGGGATACGTGTAGAGTTCCATGTAGCGTGACTTGGCCATGCTTTGCCGTGTGTACACCTGCTGGATGCCAGCCCGCAGGTCGTCCCATATCTGGTCCAGGCCTATCTGTTTCAGTCCGTGGGGGTTCTGGGTCCTGTTTGACGACATTGTAGAGCCCCTGTCCTCGCCTCGCCTCTCCCTACCGAACAATGCCCTCCTTTCCTGCTCCGGTGAGCGTTCTCCCCCCGGCTCCTCTCCTCGGTCGCTCTCTGTCCTGACTCGCTCAGCTCTCAGGCAGCGGCAGCAGCAGCGCTTCAGGAAGCCGGTTGTCGGATGCGAGGCGGGATGCAGTCCCACTCTGCACGCCTGGGTGGCGCAGTCTGCCACTCCTCCACCTAAAAGCTTCGGCGCTCCTCACCAGATGACCTGCGAAGGAAACAAAGTGAAGAAAAGGTACGTTTTGATTAATGATCTTTGATTTTGCTTCGTCATTGTCAGAAAATAAACTGAATAAAATAAACTCTAGTCTTCAGGATTAATCTCAAACCCCCAGAATGAAGAATCAATACATGAGGCCTGAGTTTGGTTAGAACTGTTGGTAGTTATCCAGGTAGGTTATGAGGATTTACCTACTAACACCTGGCTCTGAGCCCTGGAGACTGGCTGCTGACCGGAGCCTGACGTCACTCAGCTAATTACAGATTAGTCCACTTCAACGCCTTCTTTCACCAGTGAAGACAGAGCCCGGTCTCACACGTCTACCAGGTTTCCTCTCAACCACAACAAACATTTATATATTTACATTATTCCTTCCTTATCCAGACTTGTGATAAAAACACAGTTCAACAGGATAAAAAGCTTTTCAATGTGAACTTGGGAGAGTTTGACGGTCCGTCTTACGAGCGTGGACAAAATAAATATATGCATAAAACACGAGGAGACAAATCTGACAACGACTCCAGATCCGAGAGTGTGAATGTGAGGTGAGGTCACGACTGCGACGCCGTCGCGAGAGTAAACGCAGCTGGTTTTTTAAAAGTGGCAGTGATGACAGTGCAGGGAGGCCAGATCATTAAGGCTAATTGACAGACCCGGAGCTGTAATTTCATCCCCGCCGTCAGGACACGAGGAGAAGGTAAATGAACGCCACAGTTTGCAGCATCGACATCTTTCGAGCCACAAAGACGGAGGGAGACAAAAACTGACAAAGAGAGAAAAAACTAAAGGACGTTTAACACCGGCCAGAGTATCTGGGCAGATTTAATCCTACATAAATAAAGTGATTAGAGCAAATATTCACACTTATTCATGTTTGATTGTTTTATAAAACTGAGACAAGTGGGTGTAATAAGGCTTTTGTGGACAGTGATCAACAGAAAAGTCATTTCATTTCAGTTATTTATTTATTTATAAAGGACAACACACATTAATCAACACTTGTGTTAATGTGCGTCTGTAAGCCAGCTGGATCGTTTTCAACTGCAGTCCTTCGGTGAGACGTTTTGAAACCTATAAAGTCATAAAATTTTCAGAACGAAGACAACAAGGCGCCATAAAGACGGCGACAGCAACAAAACAAGAATTCTCAAGACAAACACAAACCCTGCAGGAAACATCAGCACAACAACAACAACAACAACAACAAGCATCATTTCACATAAAGCCATACAAGCAACACACAATCTTTAATCTGATCTACATTAAGTGTCAGACGGAGACAATAGTATGAATCCTAATTCTGTGTAATAGTGGAGCATAACTCTTATTAAAGTATGAGATGACATCGTTGGTTGTGGTGTTTACTACATGCTTAAATAAATGCATTTAATAATTTAAGGAGTGTTTTTTATTGTTAGAAACACAAATGCAGAAAAATATGTTCTGATTAGTTGAAACCGGAGATAAACACCCACAATGCACCATTTATCTGAATGCTCCGATCCAAACTCGTTCAAAAACAATTAGTCAATTAACTGGTTAGTCAATCAACAGATTACATGCAACAATGTTAATAATTAATTATTTCTGTCATTTATGAAGCAAACATGACCATTAACTTCTCAAATGTGAGGATTTGTCTTTGTTTTCTATCATTGTAAGTTTTATCTTTTTGAGAAAAACACATTTTCAGATGTCATCTCAAACTATTTTCAGACAATTTATAGAGGGTTAATTGATAAATATTGTCCAATTAAATCAATAATAATAATAATAGTTAGTTGCAGCCCTCTTCCAAATCAGTCAAAGCTGCAATGACACCAATCAGATGTCACTCACACGAGGTAACTGATGATTTCAGTGTTTTCCTTGAAGACACAGATGGGAAGAAGACAAACACTTGACTTGATAGAAGATTTAAAATCAATTAAGTTCATATTTGACAGCTCTTATCAGGTTCAATCAAGCAGGAGAAACACAGGATATGACATCAAGTGTTATTTCCCAACATGTAGCATCACTGTAAGTGCTTACTGGCACCTTTGAACGTGTAAGAACAGTCATTAAAAAAACAACAACAGAGAATGACGTCTTTGCTGTGTGAACGCAGCCTAAAAGAAGCAGAGAGAAGCAGAGAGAAGCAGGGGTGTGTTTGGGTAGAAAACTGCTGTGTACATGTAGGCAGCGCTGCTATATTTAGCAGGACCAGGCACGCAGCGCTGCCTGTCTCTGGCCATTCACAGCTCTCAGGCCCTGAGACTCAGGACGTGACCCAGGTGCAACAGTCTGTTAGTGGTAGAGAGGGAGAGGAAGCCCAGTGACCTGCTCTGTTTACTTCCTGTCCCTGTTGACGGCGCGCTGCCTCCGCACGCTGAATGAACACTTGACGTATTAGCGGACTTAAGTGGAGTGACGGCGCCAAATCTGCTGCCGCTTATCAAGACGAGAGAAAACTAAACACTGAAACTGAAATGTACTTTCATTCTGAGATATAAAAACAAGAGTGTGTATTTCCTGGTGACACAGTCAACACTTACTGTATTCAGATATACTGTACATGCAGCATATTCAGTGTATTCATGTCTAATCAACAGTCCAAACCAGAAAGATATTTAGTTTAAATAAGAAAAGCAGCTTCAAAAATGACTTGAACGACTTATCAACAATCAATTTAAGTTGCAGATAATTGATTTGTCAGACGATTGTTGATGTTTTTTGATTGATAAATAACTGAATGTGTCAGCTGATTGTTTTAGCATCTTCCTGTTTTCTTACCATAGCAACAAAATCACATTTTCTCATTATTTCCTTGCAAAACAATTTCCCAAACACTGCAAAAAAACATTAACTTTAGTTCTTCTTCAAGCAGCACTATGAGGAAGGCTGGTAAAAGAGGAAGCACTGAGGAAGAGGAAAAGTCTTGACACAGCAGTAAGGCCTGAAGCACATCAAGACTTGGATCAGGCCTTCATCAGTCACTAAAATCTGTCGTCCTCTCCACGCCCAGCCTCCGTCTCCAGCATCCCCCCCCCCCCCCCTCCTCCTCCTCCTCCTCCTCCTCCTCCTCCTCCTCCTCCTCCTCCCAAACACTGACCACAGCACTGCAGCTGCAATCTGCTGCCACCGCTCTCCTCTGACGGCCACCGACTGCTACCACAACCACACTAAATGCATTTCTGCTTTACAGATGCTTATTATATCAGACGTGTCATGACGTTAAATGGAATTCTGCCACTATATGACCAAAGCTAGATTCACAAATATCATCACAACTAGTGTTTTATTTGTGCTGGGAATGAAATTCAACATCTACACGCATGTCAGGGACTTTAATGGGAAAGCAACTGTATAACAGAGCCTGAGCAACATAAAGCCTTTTATATTCCATGCAGGATTAAGCAATACATAAAAGGACATTTTGTCCATTTACCACCAACACAAGTAAAGGAAGTGATTCTGGGTGTGCAGGTTACAGAAGCTGGTTATTGCACAAACTCTCAGGCCAGTTTCACTTTCTCACCAGCTGCAGCAAGAAGATGAACAAACTTCACTGCCATTACTAAGCTGGTGGAGTTACTGGATTCCTCGGATGTAGCTAATAGTTGAGGCATCTCACTGATGAAATGAAAATGTTTGTTAGCTTCAGATTTCCTTTATTCCTCATCATAATGATCCAAACTTTTGATCAAACACAACAAAACAGGTCAACTGTAGGCCATACTGTAAGTGAAACATCTATCTTTCTCAATATGGTTCATTTTCAGGTGGATAATCAATATTTTACAGCTAAACTTCCTAAAATATTAATGCAGGATGTGTAAACGTCTCACTCACAAACTCACAAACCTTCATGAGTGAAGAGTGAAGACGATAACGTTAGCGTGCACACTGACATGTTGTCTTCCCCCTGACACGTTAAATGCTGCATGTTTTTGTTTTCACACCACACAAGTAATTAATGGATAATATTTTTACACATCTCTGAAATTTGGATTTGACATATTGGAGGGGAAATCATGAATTAAACTGTGAAATTTACAGATAATAAGCATGTGTCTCTTTTAGCTAACTTTTAAAACATCCACTGAATATTCATAAAGCTGAGAGACGAATCTGGAAAACAAAAGCATAACTTTTTACCAACACCAAAAAAACCCCCCACTAATGTTTGTAGCGTCGTCAGGTGTTAAATTCGCAGCCTCCGGATGCTGTTTCATGTGTTATCTGATGGATGCGGATCCCGGCCTGTCGGCTGCAGGCCCACAAAGCTCGGCTCCAGATTCTGGACCCGAGTTTCAGCCCCCGTCCTCTTCCTCACTAAAGTCGGAAAGGCAGCCCTACCTGAGGTGCTCCGGCAGTTGCCATGGCAACTGGGGCAGACAATACCGTCGAGTAGCCGTTTGACTACAGAAGGTAGGGCGTTCAGTCTGCTGCCTCTCCTCTTGTGCTTCTATTCACTGGCGGTAAAAAAGGTGCCCTTCACTGCAGCACTGGGATCAGATTTCAGATTCCCACAGCAGAAGCTATGAGACGCCGTGTGTGACTACAGTATCTGACCTATAATCAGTTCCACTGCTGTGTGACATCAGGGAGCAGGATGCCCACGGCTTGTTGAGTGACAACAGTTTCTAGAAAGTCTGTTGTGAAACAGGAATCCCGTGCCTGGTCGTCAACAACAGCGCTACGGCCGACAACCTTCCTCCTTCACATGACAGGAATGGCTGTTCAAAGTTCAAAGGTCATAACTTCAGGGAGGAACTATATGTGTCCACGCCGTCGCAACTAGACTGTCAACAAGTACTGCAGCGGGCCTGTTTTTATTCACTCATGATGGTGTCATCTAGCCGAGAGCAGCAGAATAACATCGCTCCTCTCCTTCAGACTTGAAATAATCCTGACGCTGGAGGACTAGCAGAGATGTGCTGGATCGGTATCTGTGCCGATACTGACCTGATTAAGCAGACTGAGTATGTGACCACATGCAGTCATGATGAGCCACCAACTCAGTTTTTAGCTCCACAGCAATTCCTGGTCTCAAGTTACCTCAGACAAAAATGATTTCAATTAGTTCCAAGCAGAAAGGTTGTTTGGCACGGCAGCTTTGCTTTTTTTATAAAAATAAAACCCGATCAGTTCATTTCGCGAATCAGCGTCCACGTTCATGAAATAAAAAAACTAATTTGTAAAGTACTAAGCAAGTTATCAATACTTAATTGGATGACGGACACTACAGTTACAAACAGAAAGTGTCTGCAGCAGAGTGAGACGTCTGTCCTCCCTCCTGCTCTCTGCTGTAAACACACGCAGCTGTTAGCGAGCAGCTGCTCTCATGTCTCCTCGGGTCTCCGTGCTTGTTTTCAGCAGAAACTCCCCCGCTGTCTGCTCTCCGGATGACAGGCAGGTCGCTCCGGTTCTGGTCCTAAGCGACGCTCGTCCTCTGGATCGACCCGCATCTACGTGCGTTGCAACCTCACCGTCACACACACGCGTACTCTCTACACACTGAGCTATTCCTTGAATGAGCTACGCTAACTTATATAACACATTTTAGTTTAAAAAATATCTTAAAATACTTTTTTTTAATTCCCCAATGTTTAGGCCTGGTAGAGCTGCAATACACCGGCAGAAATCCGGCACAGAGTTAAAATTTGTGAAAACAGGGCACCAGTACGCTGAACTGGCAGATTGAAAGTATCAGAATCAGGAGGGAGGAAGTTGGATTAGTGCATCTCCAAGAGCAAATATTTCCATTTCACTCTGTTTTGCACCAAATATTAAAAACATTAAAACATTTATGTGACTACAGTCCCCTTAGGACATCATAGGCAACTTTAGATTATTTATTTTTACACTACTTAAGGAGGAGAGAAATTCTAGAGGCTGGTTATAAAGCCTGAAGCTGAAAAAAGGGTATCGTTTAAAAAAATATTAAAATCTCTGTGGAGGGTGGAGGAGACTAACTGGGCAGAGAGGGGAAACTGGGACACCATCCTGTTGTTTCCAGCAGTAGCAAACAAACTGTACAGATTTCTTAGTTCTTCTTCATGTATTTCTTCATATTTAAATAAAAACGGCCCACAAAAATAAGTTCTTACCCAGGTTTTTGCTGTCCAAAGTAGCATAAGGACTCCAATATCCCAACAGATTTTCATACTGGGATGTGTAGGTGATGACTGGTTATCTGCCAAAGTGTCCGGCAGTAAACTGGAGAGCCAAACCTCACCTGCATCCAGCTGGTGGTTTCTCTACTCTCCCACAATGAATAAGTGTTTACTGCCCTTGTAGTGCAGCAGGATTTAGCACAACTCAGGAACCGGAGTGTGTCTGCCTTTAAGTCGAGTGTGCGAGAGAGAGATTTGCTGAACGGGAAGGATACAGGGAGTGGTGGAGAGACGCAGAGAGGAGGAAAGAGAGGGAGAGCGGTGCTCGTGGGAAAAAAAGCTCAGCCTGGTAAATCTGATTACCCTGGTCACCGTGTGTCCTGGCCAGACTCAACAACCCAATACCCTACATTCACAAACACAAACAATGCAGACCACAGCAAAATAAACACCAACACACACACACATTTAAAAACACCTGCCATCACCTCTGCATTTTAACACACAGAGTCAAATAAATAAAATATGTTCAGAACTTCTTTTAATCTCCTTCTGACATCAAATTCTGAGGAGCGATGAAGCTTCGGCTGAATCACAGTGATGACATGTTTGTAACGTGTGTGTGTTTTTGTGTGTGTGTGTGTGTGTGTGTGTGTGTGTGTGTGTGTGCTAACCGATCATGTGCCGGGTTCGTCAGTGAAGGGGGACATTTCATTAGCGTAAGCAGCTTTTGATTTCTGTTGCTCTGCTCAGCATTCAGAAAAGCAGCCGAGCAGAGACTCTCGGTCCCTCTGGACTGACGTTAGGATCGCCGTCCTCAGCGCTGTCACTTCCTCACACCTTGCACATAATAAGCAGACAGACCTGGACGGGTCAGACAGGGTAAAGGAGGAGGAAGGACAGCACAATCGTGGCTGACATTTATCTAAAACCTTCTACACAGGCCCAATATCAACAACCAGATCATTTCTAATGATACCTGCGTGTTGACATCCTGCTGATTCGCTGATACTGCTGCCCTATTACGCTGCCAAACATGCAACAAATGCATCTGATTTCTGCTGTGCATGTCGGCATGATGTGAAACAGAGAAAGTATCAGTCCTGCTAAACCACACATGTGAAAGTGAGCTGTAGCTTGTTGAGAAAAGGGCACATCAGGTGCAACACGTGCTCCGTTTAGTATAAACATCTGTGAAGAGATCGCCTTAAATAGTTATTTCCCATCGCATTAAATATGGAAATGCAACATTCCCCTCAAAGCCGCAGAACAAGGAATCTTTGAGCGGAACACACCAACAGCTCCACAACATTAATAAAACTGTCAGAGAGAAGACAACTAGCGGTGCAGGCGGTATTTTTGTGTTGTTTTATGCAATAAAGGTTGACTGAGCATCCACGCTTCTCCTCAAACTGACACATTCCTCTAGATGTAACAGAGCACATGTAAAGGAGGATATCAGCCTTTCCTTTGTTGTGTTTTGCCTCTGAAACAGAAGTGTGCAGTTATTTTATCATGGTAAATATACACAGTTTATATTATATACTGCTCTAAAAACCAACAGTATGTTGTGAACAAACACACGGATCCTCCCAGCACTCTGACAGTTTGATTCTGAGGGGGAACGACGTGTCGACACTTGTACAATTAAGCCTCATCACTCACTGGAGGAAACTCTTTATAGTGAGGAAAACTCAAAATACAGCTGACATGGACACACAGAAACTGGATGTTACATCAAAAGCTGCAGGCTGACAGAATTAACATCATGTGCCGTATGAGATAAACTCACATCTAGTCCCAGTAAAGAACACGCAGAGAAGCAGAGATCTACTGGTGGTGAATTTACAGTAAAACATGTAAGAAATCAACATTTTCTCTGCATTAAATTACCTCCACTTCCAGTATTCCCATATGGAAGAGTATAAATATGATACTAAGTGACATCAGCTTTAAAAAGAAAGTCCAATATTACTTTTATTGCCAATATTTGACTGTAAACATTTTATGACCATTTCCCTTTTGGCATGTGTTACTTATCACAAGCCAAACTAGAAACATAATACAACTAGAATATGATTTTTAGAGTGTTTGTACTGAGATTCTTCCACTCATGTGTATCTGTAACAGCCACAACTGGTCGGAAAGTATCAGTGATCTATAAGAACAGTGTATAACCAGGTGGCAGCTGTAATGTACTGTGTACCTGTCTGAGCAAATGGAGAATACGTTACTGCAAATATGAATAAAATGCCAAAAAATAAAATGTGTGACGTGACAGCAGAGCTCCTGCATCTTGACCCCTCAATACTAACCATTTACAACTTCTATAATGAAATGTAATTAATGGGAATATAAGATAACTAAATATACCAGCAGTGAGTTTGTTTTTCACTTTAAAGTCAAGAGAAACAGACAGCCAACAGTTTCCTCCATCAGAGGTGTCCTGGTTACAGCTGTGATAGGATTTATGGGATTTTGTCTTACTTAATGTTTGTTTTTTTTAACATTACAATCAAGGATATTGATCAAATACAGATACAATCCTCAGTCTGACCCAAAACAAATCTCCTTTTGACAATTTTCCAAACATCCACAGGCCTGGAAGATTATTTCAATAGTTTCCTGGTATTCCAGGAGTGTGGGAGTTCTGTTTTGGGTTCAAATGAATCAAATCTTCCAGTGATTCAGATTTGTAAGAAAATACTAACTACTGACTTGTAAAACAGCACACAGCTAATCATGGGAGCTATTAAGCAATGCGTCTCTGTCTGGGCAAACGGAGAACACATTATTGAAGACAAATGGTTTAAAGAAACTACAGAAGATAAAATATTTGATGTGGTAGCAGGACTCCTGCATACTGTCACCTAAGAAACTCTATAATGTTTCCAGGTCTGCTCGATTAATGTTACAAACTCCCAAAACCATCCGTGAGTGAATTAAAACTGAACAAAGTATGCCAACTGGTTTTTTTCCTCCAACAAAGAGGTTTCTGATTGTTCAACGGAGACCAAATTAATCGAAATCAGATACAATCCTAACTCTTACTAAAACGTATCTCCTTTTTGACAATTTTCCAAACATCCCTGGGCCTTGAAAATAATTATTTCAATACTTTCCTGATATTCCAGGAGTGTTGGAGCCCCGTCTAAAGGTTTATATGAATCAAATCTTCCAGTCATTCTTATTTGAGTCATCTTATATTGGTATGACTGTCACGTTGTCAACTAGTAATCTCCATAACATGTCCAAGACTGCTCAATTAATAGTTTGGTTTATAGTTTAATTGTTAAGTTAATAATTTAATTGTTAGTTATAAAGTCCCAACTGCCAGGAGAAAGAGCCTGTCAGCTACTAATAAACAATATTTTCCTCCAACAGAGGCTCACTGATCATTCAACAGAAACAAAACTGATCAAATACAGATGCAATCTTAAATCTTATCTTCTTTTGACAGTTTTCCAAACATCCGTAGGCCTGGAAAACAATGATTTTAATACTTTCCTGGTATTCCAGGAGTGTGGGAGCCCTGTTTAGGGTTCAAATTCATCAAATCTTCCAGTTATTCGTATTATTTTATTCATGCGTGAATTGAAATGTAACCAAGTGTACCAACTGTGTGAATGTTTGTATTTTTTAACGTTACAGTAAAGGTTATAAATATCATCTTAACTGCCAAGAGAAAGAGCTACTAACAAACAATATTTTCCTCCCACAGAAGGGTTCTGATCATTCAACTGAAATAAAATTGATCAAATACAGATACAATCCTAACTCTTATCTCCTCTTCACAGTTTTCCAAACATCCATAGGCCTTAGGCATAATGATTTTAATACTTTAATGATATTCCAGGAGAGTGGGAGCCCAGTGTCAGGTTCAAATCACCATCCTTCACTCCAAAGCGGCAGAAGGCCTATCTGTTACGTTTAATGACCAGCTATGGCAACCTAACCTAAATGGAGGGCTGTGTAATCATTTCACAAAACACGACGAAGCCATATATTGCCAAGATTTGTTGAGATTATCCTTTGCTGATCTGCGAATGGAGTCAGACACAGCTACGCAACACTGCTAGCTCTCATTAGCTTCTCAGGCTAGCCGAGTTAGCTCGTCAGTAACTTGCTTTTTTTCAAAGTCAGTCTCTACTCGGATTATGTTTCTCGTTCGTTTAGAGTCAGGTGTGGTGTTTGGATGATATTTGAGATAAAAGCTGTGTTCACCGAGCTAAACGTAGCGTCCGAGGCAGACTAACTGCCTGCGGTGTAAAATGGCAGCCTAGCTTCTCGGGCTGCTCAATAATGAGTCAGGAAAACAGTTAACGTTAGCCGTTAGCTGTAGCCAGCTAGCTGTTAGCCAGGCTGATTGTCATAAAGAAAAGAGCGCCACCAGCCTCCGTTCACGACTCTGAAACGTCTTCTTACCATTTTCAGGCCGTCGCTGTCACGGTACAGTCGTTGTATGTGTGGATTTTCGGGCCCAGAAGCTGTCTCCTCCGCCGTGTTTCGCGTCTCTGTGTGTGTTTGCGGTCCGTTGCTAACTGCGACCGCTCGGCTCCGTCCGCACAAAGATCAGTTCAGCAGCCACCGAATCATGCTGCGTTCAGGCGCCGTCGGAAACACGGAGCTTCAAACCGACCCAGCAGCTGAGATGATACGCAGTATAAATGAAAATGGAAATGTTCTAAGTTGGAGATATTAACACAAAATTAAAGAAGCTAATTTCACATTTTAAAAGGAAATTGTCATCACATTTAATACATGATGTCTAATCATTTCTTGATATATATTTCCTTCTTTTTCCTTGCATTGTTTTTCATGTATTTCTTTGTTTTTAGTGGATTGTTGTCTCCTGATCGGTTACTTTTTCTGCTCATTTTGTGTACTTCTTGTTGTCATTTAGTTTTTGCTGTATTTTCCTAAATTATGTTGGCTTAATTTTTTTAGTTTTGTTTTGTTTTTGTTTTGTTTTTGTTTTTTTCCTTTTTTGTTATTGTTTGTTTTTCTCATTAAGTTGAGTGGAGGTTGGTTGTATAACTTTGTGGCTTCTTGACCTTTCCTGACACATCTCTTACTTTTTATCATCTGGATTTTATGCAGTCTTATGTCTTTTCACATAAAATAATAAAAAAAATAATTTATAAATACTATGTCACTATACTATGCTATCTACTATCTCGTGGAACTAGTTAGATAGATAGATAGATAGATAGATAGATAGATAGATAGATAAACAGATAGATAGATAGATAGATAGATAGATGGATAGATAGATTACTAAGCAGACTCACAACTCTTAATGATAACTCCAGGAAAATACCTTTAACTTTTTCCATATCCATTCACAACACATCTATAAAATGGGAGTTTCTGTGATGTTTATAAGAACTTTGTTTTACAATAATGGACTTGGATGGAAAAATCATCATGTTTTAATTCCTCATGAGAAATATTCACTCCTCGTCTTCAAGGCTGATTCAGTGTCCGTTCTTTCTGTATAGATATGAAATATTTTTATCAATTTGATTCTCATCTGTAATGATGTAATCAGTATTTATATTTAATATCATGTCCATCCCTGTTTAATTTTATTACTTATATCTGTACAAAGTTCTTATTTTACCTAATATATTCATGTTTTATCATTTATGCACATCATATATTCGCATCATAGCTATGTATATTTTCTGCAATAAATAATGTGCTGAAATGTAATTTTTGGAAGAAAAATAGCAGATCACAGATTACAGTTTCTGTCGAAGATGTGAAAAGTGTGTTAAGCTATACAATATACTATCTTTATGCACTTAAAGTAAATTATTGGAAATGTTGTATTTTAATAGCTTTTTAAGTTTAAAACATGTATTTCGCAGTAGGCACCACTGTCAGTCTAACAGATTATATAGTGGGTTTAATTCCAGAAGCACAGAAGCGTCATTGAAACGTCGGAGCTTCCGAGGATCCCCTGAATGCAGCACTGGCGTCACAGAATGGCGTCTCTATAGGACTACAATTATGGCCTCACAAAACAATTACAGCTGCTTCAACTACAGATATTGCAATACCTCTCACGCATGCGCACTTGGCTGTTTCTGTCACCTAATATTTTAATTATGAATGTCTGAAGCACGATGCTGACATTTAGCTTCCTGTCCTTTAATTTGTGTCTGTGTGTGTTATGTAAATACAATTAATATTAGAATCATCCTAATAGAGAAAAAAAAAATATTTTACTGCATTACTCCACTGATTCATGATGTTTGTCTGTGACCTTCTCCTGCTGATATGTTCCTATACTCTCATTATAACACAATATTGATCATTTCTCATGATAGTTTACTCCCAGAAGGATCCAAACATGAGTCAGTCATCAGTTACACAACATACTGTACCTACAGTCCCACCCTGTGCACCTTCACTGCCTCTGAAACAAGCACAACACGACCTCTGTTGGTGGATCAGAGAACGACAGACACACATTTGTTTTTGTCATTTGGGAAGATACTGAGCTGACTTTTCCCTGGAGATTTACCATAACAATAAGCTCTACATGTCCAACTCTGACTGTAGCATAAGTGTTTGTGATAGGTTTTTCTTCTTGCCTTATCCAAAGCCTGATATATATTCCTCTCAGACCTCCGCTGTTGTCCAAAAACTATTATAAACATGTCAATAAGCCTCACGCTGCCCTGGGTGACATGTTCCTTCATCACCATGAACACACACTGTAGTTTATTTTGACTCAATCCCCCCACACATCATCCTGCTGCCAGAAACTCTCACTAGAGCACCGAATGTGGATTCATCCGCCACTGAAAATAGTCCCCGAGAAACACACTATTTCCTCCTGTTTTAATAATGTTTGCTGAAAAGTGCTTTACAGGAAGGAAAAAGGGGAAATGGAAAGATAGAAAATCAGAGAGGCAATATTTGAAACTAGGAGAATTTACATACAAAGGAAACTTTATAAAATAGGTTTTAAGATGGGTTTTTTTTAAGATGTGCTCTGATTCTGCCTCTCTACCAGTATGTGTGAGTCGAGGAACACTTGTAGTTTTCAGCCTTGACCTTGATTCAACCAGAAGTAACTGAAGATCTGAGGTTCCTCATATAAGTCAGAGAGCTCAACAACGTCTTTAAATACAGAGATGACCATGTGTGCGGTGGTGGAAAGTAACTAAGTAACTAACCCTAACCCTTAAATACTAATACTTCCACTCCACTACATTTCAGAGGGAAATATTGTACTTTCTACTCCACTACATTTATTTGACAGCTTTAGTTACTTTTCAGATGAAGATTTGACACAATGGATAATATAACAAGCTTTTAAAATACAACACATTGTTAAAGATGAAACCAGTGGTTTCCAACCTTTTTGTCTTTTGACGTCTTACAAAAAGCAGTGTGTAGTCGGGGTCACATTTCACATGTCTATGAGTTGTTAACAGCTCCACCAAATAGTGATTTTTCCCTCTAAACTTCTCACATGCTTTCATTTCAATAAATGTTCAAATGATCCAATATTTCAGCAAAAATCAAAGATTAGAGAAAAAGTCCAAAAACTGAAAACAGATTTGTGTATCAGAACTTTGTTTTTTCTTCTTTCCTCTCCCATTAATCATCTCACCACCCCTCAGATTTATCTGCTGACCCTTTGGAGGGGCCCAACCCCTAGGTTGGGAACCTCTGGACTAAACTAGCTAACTGTATATAAAGTAGTGTAAACTAGCTCCACCTCCAGCAGCTACAACAGTAACATGCTGCTCTAACACTGATGCTTCACTATTAATAATCTAATGATGTCATATATAATAATATATCAGTCAGAGGGACCAAACCACTACTTTTACTGCAATACTTTAACTACATCAAGCTCATAATACTTATGTACTTTTACTGCAATACTTTAACTACATCAAGCTCATAATACTTATGTACTTTTACTGCAATACTTTAACTACATCAAGCTCATAATACTTATGTACTTTTACTGCAATACTTTAACTACATCAAGCTCATAATACTTATGTACTTTTACTGCAATACTTTAACTACATCAAGCTCATAATACTTATGTACTTTTACTGCAATACTTTAACTACATCAAGCTCATAATAGCAGGATTTTTCATGCAGGACTTTTACTTGTAATGGAGTATTTTTACATTGTTGGTACTTTTACTTAAGTAAAGGATCTGAATACTTCTTCCACCACTGCTAAAATGTCACTTCACAGGACGACCTTTCGTACTGGGGACACTGATATGTGCATGAATGTTGCATGAGGAAATGAAGGCCGACAGTACTGTAAGAAACGGGTAAGAGAGGTTGTTGTTGGTCATGCGAGGTGGTTGCAGACACCAGAATGTACTGAAGCTTCTGCAGCTGCTTTGAGCCTCATTCAGTGAAACATCTGTGATGGGAGGTGCCCATCGTACCCTGCAGTAGTGTTTTTACTTGTAATGGAGTATTTGTACATTGATGTATTGTTACTTTTACTGCAGTAAAGGATCTGAATACGTCTTCCTCCACTGATGTCTTATATGAGTTTTTCCAAATCTTTAAGCTTAAGTTATTTGTCCTCACAACACGAGTAACAAGCAGAGACTTACACAACAGGGAGAAAGTATTGCAGTATTATTACTTTACTGCAGATGACTTACTTGCTTCGTTGCAGGTGACAAAGTTCTCAGAGTTTAGAACAGATTTACATTTACGTCAGTTTGCATTGTCTGATCTCTGCACTGCGTTATGTAACATAACGAGGAATGGCGTGATGTGTTTACAGGCCACGCCTTAAAGTAAGGTACAAAAGCTATGTGCAAACATTTAGACACGTATAGGTGCTTCTTCTGAGATCTAAATGTTTATTTCAGATCAGTCGATTAATCAATCAGCTGATCAATGTAAATATAATAAACTACTAAACAAGTATTTTGAGAATTGATTAATCTTTTAGATCCTTTCTCAACCGAAAATGTCAAATATTCCAACAATTAAATCAAGAAAATACTAATCAGAGTTTAAGTTGAGCACATTTATCCACTGACTTTTCATGACTGATACACAAATTGTGCAGCTGTGACATCAGATCTAATATCTCAACACTGTAAATTAGAAAAATGTACTTTAAACAATCATCTCAATCTAAAACCTCCTGGAAAACAAACTAAAAGTGTATGACAATTATGGTCATCAGTTATAAATGTTTCACATTTGTTCCACACAAATCCAACTTTAGTGTGTTAAAACAGTGCTAAATACTACAGTACCCATGAGCCTCAGGGCCACAGCCAACAGGACACTGATCTAAAGTAACCAGGACGTCATTACTGGAAAAACAAACTGGTCTCGAGTTTCTTTAATGTGATTTTTTAATGGTTTCATCTGCACAGACGACAATCATTTCACCTCAATAGTGGAGAAGCAGCAGAAATATAAACCTGAGAGACAAATATCTCAAAACCTGGAACAACTTAAACCTGCATCACTGATAGTTTTTGGCCCCTTGTTTTCAGCAGAAACAAACACAACACTGACACATCATCAGCTTTTAAGTTGATATGTTGAACATGTTAGCAAACAGTTGCTTATTTCCACATCCAGCAGTTACGGAGCAACATTATCATTCATGTGGAGTCGTGTTTCTGTCCACCTGGTGAATGTAAGTCCAATATTCACTCTCTTTTAGCTCTGTTTTTACTCTCTACCAACTCCTGAGGGAAATATCTGGCTCTTTAGCTGCTAAATGCTCCACTATGTTCACCAGCTAGTCTACAGCTAACTGTGTCTGTTTGGTGCTGAGCAGGTAGTGTACAGTGACTTTTTACAGCTGCAGAGTCACTGATTATTCTCTGTAGGTTCATCACTACGAGCCAAACACATCACACACTGACAGTGAAGACTGTACATTGGTATTACAGTAAAATATTGATTATAGCTGCTTTAAGCAAAAAATTGGGGTTGGGGTAAGTAAAAAAATAAGGGTAAAAAGAATTTTGAACTGACCCTTTAAGTCTTGAAACAAGCCCTAAATCAAAATTTTCAAGTGCAATGTGTGTATTATGTTCTAATAAAACACTCATTATAAATAGTTAATGAGGTGTAAATAAAAGCTTCATACATTTATTTATAATGGTTTTTAAATCAGCCCAAATATTCATAAAACAGCTTTTGGGTTGCCAGTTTGTTAAAAAAAAAAAACAATCCACGGCGAGATATTCCTGCAGGAAAGTGAGAAAATATGTAAATATGTCTTTTTGTATTTTAGCAGAACTGAACCTTTGAACTGTATGATCTGTACATTACATACATGTTATATAAAAATACATGAAGTACTAAAACACTGTAAAACTGTATAATATAACACTGTAAGGTTAAAGTGTTGCTGTATGTTCATACACAAATGATATAATAATCTCTATATGTTAAAGTATGACTTCCTGTAAGTATGTGATTGTAATCCGGTTTAAACTATATGTGATCTTTGTGTTGCAGGTACAGCGAGGCGTTGAGCTGCCGACAGAGACGAGAGACGAGGAGACGCTCAGCTGGTGAAGACGGACGTCTGCTCCACCAGCTGCTTCTTCACCTGAAACAACAAACAAACACACGCTACTGATTGAATGATTAGTAGCTTCGGGTGTTATTAGTGTTTCTAGAGATAAATATCCCATAAACTCCGTCTTCGCACGACGTCACCACCAGAGACTCTTTGCTGCGTCTCATCTGCAGAACAGCGCCTCCTACTGATGATTTAAGAGTTTATATTTTTCATGAAATGACTCAAAAAAAACCCAGAAATATAATGTGGTGAAAAAATCAAAAACTTACAACAGTTGTTTAATTTTTGATGTGTTTAAGTTCGTTAACATTGTCTGAAAAAGACCACAAGATGAACTATTTAATTAATCTTTATTTTTTAATTGCTCAGAAAGTAGAACTGTGTGTCAGGACTTGATACCTTTCGACTGAAATAACTCAACACCAACTATGATTGAAACATCTCCAGTCAAACGGTAACTGCGTTCAGTCCTTTTTGTACCAGATCTAGAAATAAATGACTATTTGTATGGTTTCACTTGCAGCCAATCACTGCAAGCGTTCTTCAATTTAACGCAACATGTGATTGGCTCATTACTGCAGCAGCTACAAACCAAACAGTCTGTGGTGAAAATACTTCACTGTACAGTTATTTAATAAATGTTTAAATAATTTGGACACTTTCAAAATGTATTTGTGTAGTGGTGGCATTTTACACATGATGGGTATAAGTATTGGTACTGGTATTGGTACTGGTATTGGTACTGGTACTGGTACTGGTACTGTAATACTCAGCCCTATCAGAAAGTATTACGTTATAACTAAAAGGAGAAAGGAGCTAAATTTCTCTCATTATAACAAGAAAAACAACTCGTTATAACTAGATGCTTATTCATGTTCAAACAAATACATTTTCTCTTTATAATGAGAATAAATGTAATAACATGAAAGGTGTTTGAAATGTGAGACTGTATCTTATAAAACATGAATGCTGCTGCTGACGTGAATGTGTTTGAACATTTGAATGAAATAATCGACTTCTTTACTTTTAGGGTGAACACATGATGAAATCTGGCTCTAAATAAACAAACTAGATGGATTTGTTAGCATGTGGACAGAGTGTTGTCTCATACTGGAGAAAAGAACCAACGTGACGTTCTAGATACGTTTCTGAAGCTCCTGTTATGTGTTTGTTACTTTATAAGCATCTACTATCATGAGAGAACATCTTGTAAATGAAATATTTCCTCTTGATAACAAGATACTTTTTTGTTAAAACAAGGAAGTTTTTTCTCGTTAAAAGCAGAAACACAGTCAGTTTACTGTATGAACAGAAGTCCAGGACGGTCGTGCTTGCAATTATTTTTTTAATGCTCAAGATCACGAGTTAATTTATCTCGTTATCTCGAGAAAACAAAAGGCCGATTTCTCAAGATAACGAGATAATATAATCACGAGATTTATCACGGGGTGGAGCTCGTTCTCGTTTGTTTGTTCCTTCCTGTCTTCTTCTTCTCTCCACGTCTTCCTCACATGAACATATCAAACACCAGAAGAACTTCAGGTGGCTCTAAAGGACAAATCTGTCATATGTTGGTTCTTTCCTTCCTCTCATGAAGTCTGACAAAGTGAAAAACATGAAACATCCCATCATATTATGACCATGTTAATCAAACCTCTTATAGAACAAACAGAGGCGCCGCTTTAGTATTTTCCCAAGCCTGATGGTAGTCATGGAAACGCTACTGAGCATCTTCCTCTTTCTATTTATTGTTTTTTCTGCACACTATCATGGTTGTATGTGTGTATATATACATGCACACTATATATTTATGTGTGTGTGTATGTATTTATGGATGTATACATGTTTTTGCCTTTGCTATTTCTATGTCACATCGGAGATTCAGGTCATGTGACTGTATCATGTGACTTGTATCATGTATAGATCTAAGATGGCGTTGTGCTTCGTCGCTTGTGTCTGATGACAATAAATAATAGCAGTAGTTATATGCCTGACACAATAAATTATTGTGGTAATAATAAATGTTAAAGTACATGATGCAGAAATATAAAATTAACTAAAATTAAATAAGTCGTCACACCTGTTGTGGTTTCCTCCTCCTGGCTTGCATCATTTCCTGCTGCTGCTTCAGCCGTACTTCCTCCAGACTCATACAACCACCTGTTAACCCACACACACACACGCACACACACACACACACGCACACACACACACACACACACACACACACACACACACACACACACACACACACACACACACACACACGATATCGGTCTAATTCTTGGAAATGCAAATGATTTACATGTTCACTGGTGGTTTACAGTATATTTATATGGATCACTGAATTTGTCTGAAAACACAGATGAAATGATTGGAGGTACCAGTTCAGGCTGATACACACAGTTGCAGATTTAAATACTTATTTAAATATATATTTATATTGGAAATAATATGAACAATCAAATCATAGAAGAGCAGGTCGAGTGTTTGATCTGTTTGATGAAACTTTATTGTGAAGGAAGGATCTGAATAATATACATCTGCAATAAACCAAACTACTGATTTTATTGACAATATTTTGTTTGATTTTGTTATCTTACTGTGATGGTGTTTGGGATCTAAATAAGTTTAACTGGTTGTGGAGTCTGTCAGAAAACACTAGGAGACGACTCTAAAGGTTTCTTTACTTAAAGACTCTACAGGTTTAAACTTTTCTAGAAGATCAGAGAATTACAGAAATATCACTAAGACACAATCAGTTAGCGACACTTAAAGTCCTATAAAACTTTGTCCACATGGTATCAACACAACTCAGTCACTTCAAGTGGTGTCAACGTATAACTCGGACAGATTATATTTGCTTGTAGGAAAATATTAACTCATGAATTCCACAACTACACCAGATGTTCACACTAGGAAATAATCAATAAGGCTGCAATATATCAACACACACTTACAGTCAAAACTAATATGTTACAAATATGAATAATAGCAGTTAAATGATACGACTATATATTACCATCTAGTCAAGTTAAAACACATATTAAAACACTAAACACTCACTAATCTTATATTTACTATGAAGCCACAAAATATAAAGCAAACTGATATATTCATTTACACACATAACCTCCTAAACAACCTTTTATCCCAAACATATCCATCAAACTCTCTGGACTGAACCAGCAGACAAACTAAACGAGCAAATATACCAATTAACCAATCAAAGGAGCTGATTGGCTGCTGCTCGTACACCTGCTGTCCAATGAACAAAGAGAACATGAAGGGGCTGCTGTAACTTTAACTGCAAACCTTCTTAACAAATGTTTTTCATAATATAATGTGTTTTCAGTAAACATACAAAACTTATGTGTGTGTGTGTGTGTGTGTGTGTGTGTGTGTGTGTGTGTGTGTGTGTGTGTGTGTGTGTGTGTGTGTGTGTGTCTCACCGACACTGCTGGGGTTAATCGAGACGTACGCCATGGCTCTGCTCAGTCGCAGCTCCTCCAGAGCGGCGAGCTCCGCCTCCGCCTCTGCTCAACCAATCACACGACACACACACAAAAAAAAAATATGGAAAAACAATAAGACAGATAAATATGATCTGAATCCAACCGCAAACCAACAAACCAGAGAGGAAACAACAAACAACTCACTTCTCTGGATCTCTCTCCTCTTCTTGGGGTTCGGGGGGATGACGGTGAAAGCTTTGTGGCTGAAACAGAAAAACACACTCTGGTTTATTTTCTCTGTTATAAAACATTCAGCTGATGTTTTGTGCCGCCAGCGCAGGATGACACAGTCAGTGAGAGAGGCAGCGTCCTGCAGCTCAGGAACAAATTGTTCCAGGGAAGAAGCATCAAACCTGTATCCTCCTACTTAAAGGGAAATACACTTTTATTTTTATTTATTTATTTATTAACAACCTGCATCTTCTTTTGGCCAAAAAAAAGCCCAAATTATCAGATTTTAGCTTCTCCAAATGTGAGAATTTGCTGCTTTTCTCTGTTTTATATGATAATAAACTGAAACAAAACATTTGAAGACGTCATCTTGGACTCTGGGAAACCAAATGAAGTATAACATGTTTTTTTTTGTTCATTTTCTTACATTTTTACACTGTTGTAATGTCGGATGTATTTGTTAAACATGGTCAAAGTTGCAAAACTTGTGGTGCATGTATGTAAAAATGCTCTAAACGCTCTGTTAGCAAAGTTACCACCACTTCCCCATCGAACTGATGTCAGATTGTTCATTTATGCCCACAAACTGTCTGTTGTGAAGCCTTTGTTGCTGAGGTTGTTCGTGTCATCCGCTCGCATATTTCAGATCAGATTTCGGCTCAAACATGTACGGATGTATTTGAGAATCTGAAATGTTGAGTAAAGAAGAGGATAAAGCAGGATGACCATCGCTCCACTCAGCTAAATCTTTGCTCAGCTGCTGGAAACATCAATGAGTCCAAACTGATAGAAGAGATTTCTGCACACTTAGATCTCTGCAGTGTTTCACTGTTGTCACTTTTTACTACTATTGTTTAGTTTACAGAGCCTTTGGACTGATGGTTTAGTCATCTTGGACTTTAGGAAACTGTGACAGACATTTTTAACTGCTTTTAGATGTTTTATAGACCAAATGATTAACTGATTAAACAAAAAAATAATCAGCAGATTGAACAAAAATGAATATATAATTATATTAGTAGGACTTAATGTTGTATGCAGCTGGGAAGTATTGTGATATAAATGATAAATTCATGGCCTTAATAAATAATTGTAGGCCTTATTGTCCCTGCTGGTCCCTACATGTTATGTAGCATTAAAAAGGTGCCCTGCTAAAGAATAAAAATGTCTCCTTTAGTGTGACAAGATGGACACAGGTGTGATATGTTGATAGACACCACTTTAACATGGTAAATGAGTTGGAAATGTTCCCTTTTTCTGTGTAAAGATTAATCCAGATTACAGTCTGTGGCTTTGAGCTGAAGCAAAATCTCAAACTGACAAATCATCTGTTGCTCCTGGACGTTTACTCTGACAGCTTTACAGCCGTTCACCTGCAGGTCTGTCATGTCAGTGGGTGGTAAAGCATGGCGGGATTAATCCACTGCAACAGATGGCCACAGACAGCAACGTGAACCAGGATACATTAGGACAACCGGCCTTTTTATAGCAGGATGCTAATAAATGTTTTCACCTTGAGACGCTGATCTGCATAGACATATTCTGAATAAACTGAGGAGCTTAATGCAAATGTGACATCAGCATAGAATCTCTTCTCTCTCTGAACTAATAAAGCAAACATGAAAATAATCCTTAAAGTGATACTGGATGTTTTTCCTCGCTGTAATCATTCCTCCTGTTCATACTGGATATTAAAAGATCCTTCAAATGTGCTTTTCAATGGAAGTGATGGAGGCCAAAATCCACAGTGTGTCCACACAGTCATTTAAAAGTTGATGTGAAGCTTTTATTCAGCTTCATCAGTCTGAGTTATTCATATCAAGTGGATATCTGACACATTTACAGTCTTTTTAGCATCAAATTCCCTCTTTGTGTTTCCTCGGACAGTGTTTCCCTGTTTTGCTGCAGGTGGAAGTATAGTAACAAAAAGAGGAACTTTGACACTAAAAAGACTGTAACGTTGAAAGATATCTACTTGATTTGACTCATTTGGACGCTGAAGCTTCATATTAGCTTCAGAAAAAGAATGTAGAGTATTTAACATGCTAATGTTAGCTTTATTGCCAGCATAGTTATGTTAACATGCTAACATTTAGAATGCATTTAGCATGTTAGCTTTTTGTTTTGTTTATATGTGTACAGTGTTCATTTATTTATATTTTTTCATTACATTTATCATGTCATTCTTAACATGCATAGAGTTTGCATGGAAACATGATGCTAACATTTAGCTTGCATGCTGATGTAAGTATGTTTACAGACTAAGGAAAGCATGTTAGCATTATGTCATGTATAGACTGAGTTTAGCACTGCGTCATTTTGGAAAAAAGTTGAACTTGAACAACTTTTGCTGCAATGTAACACTAAAAAGACTAACGTTGAAAGATATCTACTTGATTTGACTCATTTGGACGCTGAAGCTTCATATTAGCTTCAGATAAACTTTTAAACACATTTATTGCACAGAAGGAGGACTGTGGATTTTGTCCTCCATCACTTCCATTGTAAGTGCATTATGAAGGGATCTTCTAATGGTCAATATGAACAGGAGGAATGATTACAGCAAGAAAAACAGGTTTCAACGTTACTTTGGCACCAGGATATTGTATTAAGACAGACTTGAAAAACTGTGGTAAATTAATTTCAAGGTTGAAAATGCAAAACACCTACTGCACGTTTCTAACATCTCACTACGATTATCATGCATTCAAATCTAAAACCACAAGACAAAATTCAAACTGACTAAACACATTTGATGTTTCAGTAGGATCCTAACCAGTACTTTTATACTGTTTCAAAGATACTTAAAGTTTAAACTTTGTTCCACAGTTGCAGCACTGAATTAGTGTCTTGAAGATTTCCAGGTGACTCTGCTGAAATCTTATTCACCTGTCGCTCTATTTTAAAGATATAAGCCATGAATATTCAGAGGTTTAAGTTGTATTTCCAGTCATAAAAGATGTTTGTGTGTTTACAGTCTGGTGTCTCTCTCACCACAGCAACAAGAGTCAGTTTATCAGAAGGAGCATCAGACATATTTTTAATGTACAGATGAACGAGAGAAGAAGCCGAGTGTCTTACAGCCGACACACAGCAACTACTGTTTATATCACCCTGTTATCAGGAGTCATTGAAGACCAATACTGACATGTTTGCATTACTTTAGCGATGATACCTTCTGGTTTTCGTGCAAAGAAATTAGAATGCGTCAACATTTTGCTTTTTATCACTGTAGAAAATCCAGTTTTCCATGGTAGTAAACTCAACATCTCTGTGTTTCTGACTGTTGGTCAGACGAAACAAGTCATCTGAATATGTTCACTTTGGCCTCAGGGAATAATGATCGATATTTTTCACCATTTCTCTCTGACATTTTATACCCTGAACAATCGATGGATTATTAAAGAAAATAACAGTTGATTGCAGATAGTTCTCCTATGATGGAATAATACGACCCGTCCCTCAGTTTTCTGTGTGCAGTTTGATAAAACACAACTTTATCACAAATGAGCTCAACATAAACTGAAACTATTAAATTCTTCTAACAGACCAGGACCACAAGATGAGGATGGAGGACCGTCAGAGTTCAGACTGGACTAATAAAACCATGTAGAGCCAAATGATCCTGCTCATAAATATCCACCTTCTGAAAACATCTTAAGATTGAATAAAGGCATCATTAAGTTTATTTTTATTTATACTTTTACTCCTATTACTTTATAATTCTACCCTGTTTGAATGAAGGTTTTGTTTACTACCTTTTAATGCATTCATGTGCCTTTATAACTTGTAAAGCACTTTGAGCTGTATTGTAAGTAAGATTCTGTACTACTAAAGTTATTATTGTTACCACAGATTCTTATTGGATTCAGGTATTCAGTGTTTTCCTCTCAACCATAAGGACTTGATCTATTTCCTCTCACCTCTGGCTTACGTGCTTCGCCTCAGCTCTGACCGCCCGCTGCTCCCTCTGACCCGGACAGCCGCTCATTTCCCGGCATTTCGGGTTGCCAGCGGCATGATTCACAGAGGTGGACGCTTTCCGGTAGTCCGGGTTTGTTCTGGGCCAGTTTGAGGTCAGTCTGGGAGCGGTGGAGCTGGACCTGGCTCTTCTCTCACAGTTTGTTTTGGACGCTGCTCCTTGTGCCCCGGCGGCCCCGGTAGTGCACCTGCCCCGCTGCGGGAACCTCGGGCAGCTTGCCGCGCGGCTTTTACGCACAGCGGGCACTCTGAGGTCACTTTCTGCCCCGTTGGTCGCTCTTACCTTCACCGGTTTGGTTTTCTCGATGGTTTTTCTCGTCGCCTCCACTGGTTTGGGCTTAATAACCTTTGTTTCTGGCATTTTTATCTTTAAGGTTGTGCCTGCAGACTCACTTCATGACAGAGATGCGTCATCTTCTGCTGATATGCTCCTCGAGAAAAAAAGATAAAAATGTAAAATCTCAATTTTTTTCTTGTAGTGATTCGGTTGCTATGGAGTTTGCGCCCATAGCAACTGCGGAGTCAAGTCAGACAGATTACAGTGAGACTTCTGGTCCCAACTTTCGAAATAAAACTCTAATCTGTTTTGCTAATAAATCTGGTATCAGCGTGGATAAAACTTATAAATTAGGCCACGTCATATACTACTGACGATGAATCATGAGGTGGATTTTGGACACACGGACTGATTTTAACTGCTCCATCAGCATCATTACTTCCTGATCAGCTCGAGGCCATCAGTGACTGCTAAACTTGCAGCATCCATCAGAACCAGCTCTCACCACAAACTGGTTTTAGGCTGCTTTTTTCAGCAGGTTTAACCACTCAACAAACTCCTGCCAATAATTCAAGGAAATAAGCAGCTGTGCCACTGTAGTCTTTCATAGGTTGTTCTACAACTACACCAGTAATAGCTTATTGATTGAATACTTTTATCCAGTTAATAACCCTGCTCTTTGACATATAGCCTATTGATTCAGGTTGTCAACTATTTGTGCCTCCAGTGCAGATCTACATGCAAAAACCGTCAATATAAAAGAGCAGCAGTCATCCTCCACCATCCTAGGAACAAATACACTGCAACTCTACAGGAAACCCTGCAGGAAACCATTACACCTCTTGACACCTGCTTTGACGTCACTCTGTGGCCAGAAGTGCAACATGATCTACAGTTTCGGTTCTTTTCTGCACTGATTGATTTACCGGATAAATGATCCCATTTGCAGTTTTTACCTTTGATTTTGAAGGCAGAGCAGGTCTGATGTCCGGTAAACTCTTGACTCTGCGTGTTTACATTGACGCAGCTGAAGATTAAAGTACGCAAGTGACGCAGCAGAGTATTTGTTGACAGTAGGTGTCCATCCAATGACAGCAGTTCATCCGATTACTGACTCTGCAGGAGTCACATGATCACATGCTGCAGGCCTTTATACACTGAAAACAGCATGATTGGGTCACGGTTATTGTGGTTTACACAACACAAAAATGGACCATATAATAGCTACAGCAATAACAACAGGCTAATAAAGCTTTATTTATGTCACTGAGGACATAAATAAAGTGTTATAAATGAATTTTAAAAATACAAAGACGACAAAATGGCAAAAGGTAGGGTGCAATGGAAAACAATATTCACAAAAGATTTTTTTTTAAATAGAAAAATGTAAGTTACTTCAAAGGAGAGTTGAACCTTTCTGTGAATAAACCTTTTCAGACACAAATTATTATTCAAAGCAGAGTATTTTTTGTAGAGTAATAGTGTACTTTTCACTACACTACATTTATTTGACAGCTGTACTTTATATTCAAAACATATGAAATGTTTTTAGATTAAAACAGCAAGAAGCACATGAGGGTGTTAGTTCCACCTCAAACAGCTACAACATTAAAACTGATTTGATTTATTGATTGGGACAGTGTACAGTTTTAAACATTAAAGATGCACTGCACCGCAGTTAGCTCGAAGCTAATTCGCATCCGTAGTCCCCCACAGTCAAAACATACAACAGCACAACAACAAACAGTACAAAGCAAAACAAAACAAACAAAAACAAACAAAAAAAACCCCCAAACAAAACACACAGAACACACCATACAAAATACAAAGCTACACACAACAGCACATCACATACACACACAATGTCAACTAGAAATTAATAATGTAAACTAGACTCAGTGGTCACACAGCTGATTTGTCTTTAGTTGATTTTTTAGTTTTGTCTTGATTGTATTGATTGAACTACAGCTCTTCATCTCATCAGGCAGGATGCTCCACTGAGTTGTGGCTTTCACAGAGAACGCTGACTGTCTGAATGCAGTGTGAGGAAAAGGTCTGGTACAATCTTGTATAGAGGATATTCTGCTCACATGTTAATGCGTCAGTAAGGATAATCAATAAATATAATATATAATAATATAACACTGACAGGAGCCATTCTGATGCATACTGAGTACTTTTTTTGGTATTTAAAGTACATTTTACTGATAACACTTATATACACACATACATTGTTTTATTGCTACTTTTTCTAAGCAAAGATCTGAGTACTTCTTCCATCACTGCAAATATTCAAACTACACACTTTTATCCTATTTAATAATGCTTTACATGCTCTTAATTGTTTTCTAATGAGTCTCTCCAGCTCTGACACACATATGTGAATACACACTCAGTGATATACGTGCAGCCAATATACAGTAAGTGTGTTTTAGCAGAATTTTCCCATCCACTGTAGTGGCTTTAAAGTCCATTCCCACTAATCACAGGACCAGTATTAGTCTTCTTGTCTGCGTATGTAATGAATGCAGTATGAATATGTGTTTTTTTTCATGCATCTATGTATGTCCTGGAGGCATGTACAACACATAACACACTGTGGAAACACATTTCCCCTATCTATCTATCTATCTATCTATCTATCTATCTATCTATCTATTTATTTATCTTATAAGTGTGTTATTAGATTAGTTTTACATCAGTAATACAGCAGTTATTCCATACAATGAAAACTATGAAAACTCTTCTGCACAATGAGTAAAAGTTTTTAAAAAGTACTCACTATGCATATTATTATATGATTGGATCATTATTATACATGTAAGCAACATTATATCATATTTCAATATATATAATAAATACATTATATTTTATAAAATGATCATGTTTTGTATGAAAAATCTTAATTTCAAAATTAACTAGAAACCAACGTAGAGGTTTTAACAAAAGATAATTGATGACATCAAACTAAATATTTAACAAAGCATTGGGTGTGGATGTCAGCAGTCAGTGTTATAAGGTGTGTATCAGTGAAAAATATGTGTGTGCATGTTGTAAAGTGCAGAAAAAGAAACTAAGGCAACATGACTTAAACCAAACCAGATGCCTGTAGTGATGAGCAGAGAGAGAGAGAGAGAACGGTTAACTGCAGTATGAACTTGATAACCTGGGAACACCCAGCTGATGACACACCTGTGAACAAAACAAACAGACAGTTGAATAATATTGCACAGCACAGCAAACAGCTGGGTCATCACAAAAGTAAGAATTTCCCCTCTGATATGTGGTGACGTATAGAAGGAAGCATAAAATAGAAATACTTAGAGTGAAGTCAGGTAAAATGGGACAAATAAGGTTTTACATCTTGGCCACTTTAAATGTTAGCAGCCAATCACCACACATGTTATTGCCTTGTTGCAACAAATGTCCCTTAAATGAAACTATCATTTTGATTGGTCAGAGAGAATGGGCGGAGCCTAAACCCAGAACTTGGAAGGTAAAGCCATGTGGCATGTTGAAGTTCTCTCTTTGGTAACAGCAAAAATGGTTGTTGGACGTTGCATTTTATTAGCTGTTTGACTTATAATCAAAATATTTTCACAATACACTTTACTTTTTGTGGGAAACAGTTTTGAATTAAAAAAAAAAAGCTAAAATGGGACATTTTAGCATGTTTGCAGACTACAAAGTGCCATAATGAGTGACCTATAAAATGATAAATGGATTTAACCATTTTATAAAAACAAACAAACAAACATGAAATACAACTGTTCTTAAATTAAGCTGAATTGTTTGGTGCCCTTTTTAACCATCAGTGACTGACCCATTTCACTTGAACATGTCATCAGAGTGAGGAAGATGTTCTTGATGTGTTTGAAGAAGGACCTGACGGATACCAATACCAATATTCCAATATCAATATATTGGCTGATAATCTTATATATACAGAAACACACATTTTTTTGCAATGATCCCTAAAATGTGGTTATCAAACACTAGTGACAAAGATACGTAATGGAGGCAGCATATTTTACAGTTTAACAATAAACATTATTGTATAAAATGACGTCAGTGTTCTGAAACACTACATTTACTTGGAATTAAATAATTATAATTAACTATAAATAAAAAAACACTGAACAAACAAAAACGTGAGTGCATATATATTAAACTTGAATTCAGAAAAAGGATCAAATATACATAAAATGCTGCCTATATAACTTAAAAATATATATATTGGCGCATATCGGACAACATATACGTTGATACTGATATATCTGATAACAGCAGCTCATAATATCGGCTGACCGATATATCAGTTGGGCCAAAGTTTCTAAAATATTTTACTTGGCAACATATTTTCTTTAAAGAAATATAGCACAGATCCATAACAGGTTGTCATAGTAACACTGTTTTTCTTGCTAATCTACCAAAAAAAAAAAGTCCCAAATGACCTGATTTCACCCCACGTTCAGTGCAGTAGAAGTATGTGACATTACATGAGGAAGTGTGCTATACTGTTCCACAGTAATAAGTCATGTGTGACTGAGCGCAGTAACGTGGTGCAGCTGGATGTAGTATAGAGAGTCTCTGCGGTCCTCCTGAGCTCTGAGTGGTGCTGTCTCGCCTCTGTCGCCCTGTAAAAACTGCCTTCCATTGCATTTCTCCACCAGCGGACTGACCAGGCCCCTCGCAGCCGCAACACTGTGGCCCCGAGCCGGGCTGATTCCCACCTCAGACCCGGCAGGTGTGACTGCGGCGGTACACCGGAGAGCGGCGGGGAACCAACCCCGCTCTGGATGCTGGATTTACGGACTGCTCCGCGGGAAAATCCCGGGATGTGATGAAACCAGAAACAAAGTGCGACACACACACAAGCCCATGCACATCACAAACGGGCCTGTGTTGCATTGCAACTTTGCGTTTCCCCCCTCCTCTCTGCAGGGGCTAAAAGGCAGATAATCAGAGGTGAGGCTGGTGTAATTATTGTCTGGGGGGAGGGTGACGCGCACTTCACAGCAGACCCTGCGCTGTCAGACGAGGAAGTGAGGCTTCACACACGCCCATTTCAGCCTGTCGACCCTGCTGAAAAAACCCAGACCCGTTCATCAGATAACACTGCCTCAGACTTTCCAAACATGCGCTCACTTTCGGATGGAGGACACCGGGAATAAGCTGCAGGACGATTTCAGGAGGTAGGTGAGCAGCGAGCTTTACGCAGAACGTCGACAATTTCCCAAATGTTATTATCGTGAGACTTGTTCCCTGTGAAGGCCCGTCTCCATCTTTTTTCTCTCTCTCTCTCTTTTTTTTTTTTTTTTTTTTTTTTTTTTTTGATAGTCACATGCGTGATCTCTGGCTTAACTGTCACACCGACTCGTACTGTGTCTAATTACTATCATCGCCGATACGTCTGCAGGAACAAGTGAGACCACAGTTTACAGGCTGCGGGCCAGATGTCAGCATCTGCCCGCTGTGCGTGGAGTCGCACCTGCTGCTTGCGTGGTGATGATGCGTGAATTTAGCGTGTTAAGAGTTCAGGCTGTTGACTGAGCCTCCATTTAAAACAGAAACCTCCTTTTTTTTTGATAAGATTCTGTCCAAAATTTCCTCCCACGACCACAGCTGCTGTGCCGTTAGAGCAGCAGGGAGGTAACCGCCACCACGAATCCTCGTCCTTTCAGATAATCACACTCTAGTCACATTTATGGTGATCCTCTTTTGGCATGGGGACCTCCTGAACCCACAGTGCGACCCCCTGAGGTTCCCCAGGCCACACTTTGGGCTCCAAAACTCCTTTCCTGTTGATTATGACCGTACAAAACCTATTTATAGCTGCATTATCTGAATTATGTTCTCTGCTAAAGTGACGATAACTTTTCTAAAAACACAAAAACAAACTCATGGTTTCTTCCTCCTTCTATAGAGAATAAGCAGTCATCCTCAGGTGTTTAGAGAGGTTATGACCTCTAATGACTCCTAAAGGATTAAGGCTGCAACTATTTAATACTTTCACTATCAATTATTCTTTTATACTTGATTAATTATATAATCTATGAAATGTCAAAAAATAGTGAAAAAATGCCCATCACACTCTCTCAGGGGCCAAAGTGACGTCATCAAATCGCTTGTTTTGTCTGACAAATTGTCCAAAAACCCCAAAAGTATTAAATTGACAATGATTTATGGCAAAGAAAAGCAAACAATTCAGACAATTTTCACCTCTGAGAAACCGAAACCTGCAGATTTTAGCGTTTTTGTAGAGCTGCGGCTCGATGAGTCAGTCACCAGAAAATTAATCAGCAACTATTTTGATAATCTAATAATTTCACTTTCTTGTTTCTGCTTCTCACGTTTCAAGATTTGCATTTTTCCTTCGTCATATCTGAAGGTTTTTGAACTGTCAGACAAAACAAGCAGATTGAAGACATCACAGCGAGCTCTGAGAAACTGTGAATGCAAAGTTTCATAGACTTGTTTAAATAATCGGCAGATTAAATGATAATGAAAGTAATTGTCTGTTGCAGCCCCACAGTTTTGAATGACAAATTACTAAAACGATTAATCAATTATCAAAACAGTTGCTGATTATTTTCCTGCTCATCAACTGACTGACTGATCTTTTCAGCTCTAAAAAGGACACAATCATACTGTACATTACACCTTAATGTTAAAAATCCACTCTGAAACCACATTGTAGAGATGAAACTCTGTATATAAAAGTCAAATGTAAGATTATAACTGCTGAGTTTAACTATATCCAGAGTAATGCAGTTTATGTTTGTATCTTTATGGTGAAAAGTGTCTATTTTATATTATTGTTCATTATGGAGACAGAAGTCAGGATCTCCTCCTGCACACCTGTGGATGGTTGTTCTATAAGAGGAGGAGGAGGAGGAGCTGCTGCTCTGATGAAGGCTGGAAATGCATCAGTATCAGATGATGAACTGCTAACATCAGGCTGTAGTAATGTAGTATCAATGAGGTTCTGTTTAGTGTGTTTTTGCAGCTATATCAGGTCATAACATTTCTAATCTTATATCACATTTCAGGTCAATACTTCACACATCTGAGAGCTGCAACGATTCATTGATTCATTGATTAGTCGATTAGTCGATTGACAGAAAGTGAATCTGCAACTGTTTGATGATCAGTTAATCATTTGTTATTTTTCATGCATTAATGTCTGTTTTCAGTCTCTTAAATGTATCAAACAGCACATGATAGTAAACTGAAGTAATCTGAATACTTCAAAATTATAACAAACGTTTTTCACTATTTTCTAAAAGTGATTAACTGAATCATTGTGAGTTGCAGCCTTACAAATAAACAGTGTACATGTGACATCACTATAAACTGAGACACTACTGCACTAAGACTATTATGAATGTGTTGTAGTGATACTAGAAGAAAAAAGTATTTCAAGGTCATTAGTAACTTAGTATTCAGTCACATAATTGTCAGCTGTAGTAAGACTACAGTATACTATATATATACTGTATTTACATATATATTCATGTAGCACATTTCATACTCAGGAGAAAACTCAATGTGCTTCACTTCTCTTTAAAATCTTTTAAGATTAAAAGAATAATAATAAGAAGAGAAGAGAATAAAGTAAATAATGATAATAGTAATAATGATATCCGTTCACAACAAGTGTGTAGGAAGACTCGCACATAAATTGTTCAGTTTCAAAGGATCAGAAAAATATTTGGCAACTATTTTGATCATCAGTTAATTGTTTCCGCCTGTTGTCGAGTAGAAAATGTCTCAGTTCCAGTTTGTTGTTTGTGAGGATTCGCTGTTCTCCGTCTCGTGTGAAAGTAAATTGGCGTCAACTTTAAGAAAACTGTGATGTTCACAGTTTTCAGTCGTTTTGTAAACCAACCAATAAATCAAGTAATTGAGAAAATAATCATCAAATTAACAGAAAATGAAAATAATCGTTAGTTGCAGCCGTTGATTAAATGCAGATTATCGTCTGCCGTACACAGAACTACTCTCTGGAGACTGAAAACATGATGCTGTTATTAGTCTTTGGAGCCGTTTCTAAACAAACTAACGTGACCAAACTCTTCACGATGAAGGAACATGTGACCCAGTGCAGCGATGTGACTCACTGACGTGTTTTTAATCAGATATATCAGCTTTGATAGACACACAATACTTGTTAGTAGATCAGTTAATTGTTGGTTTGGATCCAAACGAGAGAAATATAAAAAATCCAGTCTAACATATATGACGGAGGAAGGTCATGTAGAGCTTTACAGACAAGCAGAAGCACCTTGAACTCTATTCTAGACTTCCTAAACTAAAAGACTCTGAATGAGCTTCAACCGTCCGTCAGTCGTGTGAGGAAGACCAGAGCGACGACCATCCATCACTATGGTCCGTTTCACAGGTGATAAAAGCATGTAAATGTCTCTCCAGGTCTGGTTTGGATAAAGAGTGACTCCCCGCAGGAATATTATGCTGATTTTTCAGTTTCCTTTGTCGGATTACCTGCTGCCATGGCTCCGATCCAAAACACACAAACTGTAGTTGATAGTAACGGTGTCGCATGTCAGTCGGTCCGGTGAAAGTACAGTCAGCAGTATCTGTATCGTTGTGATGTCGGCCTGTAGCATCAGTGACAACACATTATCGTCTCCTGAAAGGACTGTTTTCAATCTGTCAGTCTTCTTTGTTCATATGCAAAAAGCTAATATTGGTTTTCTGTAGGTGTGGACCTACAGTCTAGTTTGATAAAATATTTGTTTTAGTTTCATCTGAGGTTCCTTGTTATTGCGTTGTCTTTGTTTTTAAGGTCAGATGTGCAGGTGAGCTGATCTCTAAACTCTAAATTAAAATATTCAGATTAAAAATACATTTTTAATCACGTAGATTTTTCTTAGTTAGATGTTCAATTACTTTTTGCAAGTTTTATTCAGTAGTTTCCTTTGAGCACAGTCCTCCTGTCCTTTATAATAATTAGTACTAAATTACATCTGTTCTTTCCAGAAGACCTCCTGGGAACATTATTAAGAAAGTACGTTTACATTATAAAATTGCATTTTATTTCTCAGCATGAAGGTCTTCCTGTTTCCACGCTGCCAGGAATTAAATAGTTGTGGGTAAACACTGAATCGTGGTGGAAACATATTGGGTCTAAAAATACTGGAATCAGCTTCGAAGCCCCCGAATTCCCAGAAAAAAGCCCCACCACATACAAAATAGCCTGAGACCAGATACAGATCTGATACCAGCGTTTCTCTTTTCCCACATTTAAAACCCGTGTATCTCACTGCCTGCATGTTTTTATGAGGTAACATGAGATTACTGCGGCGACACAAACTGACTATGACTTCATGTAACTGCATTGACAAAGAACCTGTATTTAATGTGGTCACGTCTGGCCGATACTTGAACCAGCTAACAAGGTCAGATACTGATCCTGCAGATATTATTTTTAGCCGTACTAGCGGAGCGGCCATGTCCGTCATTCAGTCAGTCAGTCAGTCTGTCCACCGCTGCGGTCCAGACTGACTATGAGACGGATTGTTATGAAATATTATGAATAGACGTTCATGTTCCCCAGAGGATGGATCCTCTAGAGCCACCAGCAGGTCAAAGGGTTGTGATATATCTGAACATCTTCTCGGTGGTTTGGCTCAAACATTCGTGGTTCCCAGATGATGAATCCTGCTGACTTTTCCTCCAGCACCACTGTGAGGTTTTTAGGTCTTTATTGAAATATCTCTGTTGGACACATTCCTGGTTACCAGAGGATGAACTGTAATAACTTTGATCTGCTGACTTTTCAACGGTTGTAGCTCCTTGGATCGATTCCTGCTGGGAACCTTTATTCCATGTTGACATGATAAACCAGCATAAACATGGTAAACTATCTATTTATCTGTATTATCTATCTATCTTTCTATCTCAGTGTGCTAAAGCGTTGAAGGATGGACAGGGAGCTGGTTCGGCAGAGCCAATCAGAACTCGGAGAGGCCACCAATGGCACCACCAGCCCTCAGGCTTCCACCGCCGGCCCGGACCTCTCCTCCACACCTGTGACCCCCACCCCTCCTCGGCTCACTCCCAACCCGATGCTCCTGGACTCCCCGGCGCCGACGCTAACGCCCACCACCTCCTCCCCTCCCCCTCCTCTCACCCCGGCTCCCTCCGTCACAGCGACCCACGGCCCGAAGGTGGCGGCCGCCGTCGCCGGCTCTCCCTCTCCCCACATACTCGTCCCGACTCCCCCTAAACTCACCTCCACAGGAAGCCCCGCCCTCCGCACGTACTCTCGCCCGATCCTTCCCTCCGCGACGGGCGTCTCCAAAACGTCACCTACAACACAGACCTCCTCTTCCTCCTCCTCCTCCTCCTCCTCCTCTATTGTAGCCACCACCTCCTCGCCCCTCCTCTCTTCTTCTTCTACTTCTTCCTCTGCAACGCACAGCAACGCCACCTTGTCAACCAAGACCTCCACCACCCTAACCAATGGGAACACAAGGCCTGTATCCACGCCGACCTCCACACCAATCACGCCCTTTCATACTCCAGCCAGTCCGCCTGGCAGACAGGTAACTGACGCACCACACACGTTACATAAACTTCATCCATATGATCGAACATCATCACATAATATATCACTGCTTCTCCTTTAATTTCACATTATGTCTCCAAAACATTGAGTTACTCTCTAAGACAAGAAAAAGAAGAGCTGAGAGGATGTTGTGTCAGGTGTATTATGGGAAATGATGTTCTGCTGATATCAAAGTTCATCAGACATTGAAAACTTTATTGGTTAAAACATATACAGGTAAGTCAAAGTGGTAAATTTTGTTAAGTTTGATGCATTAAGTGAAAAGTAGAATTTTCAATGATGAATACAGTGTCGGGAGAATTAATTGATTAGTCCATCTGCAACAATCTTGATAAGCGATTAATTTTTTTCAGGTCAGTTTTTAAGCAAAAATGCCAAATATTTATGAATTTTAGTGAATTTCTGTTTTTTTATTAGTCTTCTTTAACTTAATATTTGGGGTTTTGAAAACATGTTGTGTTTAAACAACATCCAACGTTTGAGAAGTATAAAAAAGGTTTTTAGTCTTTTCCTCAAAGCGAGGTATTGAAAAAAAAGCATCAATTTAGTATTGGTACTGAAATCAATGTATTTTATTGGTAATAGTATTGAAATTTCAGACAATATTCAGCCTTAACAATGACGACGAAGCTCTCTGTCACTGTCTTTTCGTTATCATTTAATCCATCAAATATTTCCTTGATTAATCAATTAGTTGTTTGGTCCATAAAATGTCAGAAAATGGTAAAAAAAAAACTGTCAATCACTGTTTCTCAAAGTCCAAGATCCAAACTAAAGTGTCTTGTTTTGTCCACAACTCAAAGATCTTCAGTTTACTGTCATAGACGACTAAAGAAACCAGAAAATATTCACATTTAAGAAGCTGCAACCAGAGAATTTTTTAAATGACTCAAATATAAAAATAGTTGGCAAATTGTTGCAGCTCTACATCCAATCAGATAACAGCAAACCAAGAAGCATCTGTTATAAACTTTACTGGCTTTTCTTGAACATGAATGTAACAGTTCTTATTTATAAAATATCTAAACTATATGTTGACATGTTGAAGTAGCAGCTTCCTTGTCAAACTAGAGGATGTTACTGTTATACAGTAAATGTCGGGTGCAGGTGATTCTCAGACCGGAGCAGAGCCGCCTGGGTCAGTGTCTGTGTGCATCTGAATGTTTGGGGTTACAGTTTCCTCTCTGTTTGCTTTCATCTGAGTATCTGTTACATCCGTAGCCTTCGGTGACACGTGTTTGTCTTTGATTGCTTTGAGAAAAAAACATATAGCTGAAACTGTGAGCCTCACATAAAAACACATAGACAGACAGTGTAGGTGTTGCTGCTACTTATTTCATCTCTACTTAAAGACGCAACATAATGAAAAACAACAACTATCTGTCACTGTCAGAGATGTTATTTAAGTGCATTTTTCACCATAAGTTTCTACATGATTACAGGAATGCTGCACAGCATCAAACACGCACTGCCTGAAGGTTTAATTAGCAGCAGTTACAATGTCTTATAATGAGTCCCAGCAAACAAAAAAACATCCACAGAACCCTTCCTGCAGCATAATCCTCTTCTCTGCTAGTCATCTGTATGCTGCTAAACAAATGTAGCTTCACCAATAAATCATTAAATGTGCTTATTAAGTTGGAGCTGCGGAGCTTTGAGGAGGCAATAACGTGACTGAGAATTAGTTTATTTAAAACTGCTGTGAATCCAGACTGACTGCGCCTATCGACGCAGCGAGCTACAATCTTATTAGCGCCGCCTTTCAAGCCTACAGGTTGTAAATGTTTGATAATCAGAGGTAGAGCTCAAACAAGTTGGTGATTAATCAAAACGTCAATCGACAGAAAACTAACAGCATCACGTACTGTATCACTGCTTCCCTTTAATTATGTCATTAAAATTTGAAAACAGGGTGTAATTCTTTGTTTGAGAGGTTAGCTTAGCTGCAGCTAACAGAAAAGAGGAAGTTGTTGCAGTGTATTATGGGAAATGAAGTTCTACTTTATATCAAAGTTCATCAGACATTGAAAACCGTCAAATTGTCCAATAATTAGTAAAACTTAGACAAGAAAGTCAAAGAGATAAATTTCACTCAATGATTTTCTTATATTTTGTTATTTTTGCAGCATTAAGTAAAAAAGTAGAATTTTAATGACGACTTTAGCATCAAAAATATTGTCAGAGGAGATAATTGATTTGCTAATTGACAGAAAACGTATCTGCAACAATCTTGATAATTCATTTTTAGGTCAGTTTTAAGCAAAACTATTTTTATTCTTTAGTCTTCTTTGATAATAAATATAATAATATTTTATATATATTTATATATATATATAATATTTGAGGTTTTTGGATCATTAGTCTGAATTCTGGCAAATTGTTGACATTTTTTTGACTCACTTAATTGAGATAATAAACATTACAGCTCTACTCAAAAGATAGATTTCCGGTGGATTGTTCCTTTAAATCGCACCAACTGAACTAGCCGACCTGAACTGACCCTCATTGTGATGCGACTACAAAAACATCTGTAATAATAATAATATGTGTTTTGATGTAATCGAGCATCTTTCGGTGCAGAAATGTCAGAGGTATGTTTCATAGACAGCAGTCACTTCCTTTAAACCTCATTTAAATGTGACAGTTATTGTTCACGGACAGTTTTGGACGTCTTTAAAACTTTATTCAAAACAGCAGTTTCCTTTGTTTGCTCTTTGGGTTTCCACCCTTTGTACACAGACACACACACACACACACACACACACACACACACACACACTGCTTTTCTAGATATGTAACAAGACAACGACCTCGCTCTAAAGCTCTTTTACTGGTTTGCTTCCCTCCTCTCTTCTCTTCTCCTCTCTTTCCCTTTTGTTCCAGGTATCACAGGCTCATCCTGTTGGCACACCTGGTCTTGTGCGAGCCAATCAGAGCCCCACCCCTGTCAGGCAGAGGGTATCCCAGCAGACATTGCTCCTAGGGAAAGGTCTCAAAGGGTCGGGCCAAGACCAGGTGCTGCTTAGAGCTCAGATGGTAAACATAGATACACACACACAAACCCCACATTTACATAGATTTCACATCCAGTTCTGGCAGCAGCGGCAGGACAGATTAGCGGTAATCAAATGAGCTGGTGATGGGAAGGAGTAGTAGGGAGTGTAACGGTCAAGAGTTTCATGCTACATTCAGGTTATGTAGGAAGTATGAACGCTGTTGAACGCCGAGTTTTCTGCTCGACAACATGTTTAAAGTGAGCGTTTAAAGCTCAGACGTCGAACAACAGACCAGAAAAATCCATGAAAACTGAGCAGACTGTAGTTTTATTTTAGCAGTATATAATAATGACTATATAATAACAGTAATAATCGTTTAAATTTACGATCAGGATAAACCTCTCGGGGAGCAACGTCCTCCAAAACAAACTCTTCAAAATTGTAGGAATGATGATAACAGTAATAAAAGAGAAAGAAAAATAAACTGTTTGTGTAGCAGCTTTTATGCAGATATTAACTTCATTTTAAGTTCCCCCATTTAGCATTTATAAGCATTAAATAAGCATTTAATGAATGGTTTATAAAACACAATAATGTAATTGTATGCAAATATAAGTGTTTTTAATGTATTTGTATGTATTTGTCCTGTTGGCGCCTATAAGTGTTTATAAATTACAATATAATAAAACACATAATAATATAAAAAGCAGAGTGTTGGATATGTAAAATATGTATTGATGATATAAGTATTGATGAAGTAATTCATTAACAAACACTTTAAATGTCCTTATATGTGTTTAACTATATTATAGTGTGTTATAAACGTTTATTAAATGTTTATATGCTGATTATAAATGATTAATAAGTGAATTTAAATTAAAGTGTTAACAGATTATATTTTTAAAGTATTGAAGGGATCAGGGGGACAAAATGTATCCAGATTTCTTAAAACACAGAAGCATTTTTTACAGACAAGTGATGATGTTTCTTTTATTTTTTAGGGTTTTTAAAAGGTCAAAACTTAAGACTTGAATGTTTTTGCTTTCAAGTCTCACATCAAAAATCTTTAATCCAACTTAAATCCACGTCTGAAAAGTCTTCAGCTCTGGTTTTTCTGACAGTTTCAATAATCATGTAACGTCTGTTAGAGATAAATTTGAGGAAAAGACAGAATAAGATGTTTGTATAGTTACAAGTTTGACCCAGAAGTAGAAATAAAGAAAAAACACAAACATGAACATCTTCAGTGCTTGATTATGGTTCAACTCTGTGCTTTAATCCCTGCTGTCCTCCGTTTACTTCCTCCTCTTCCTCTTCCTCTTCTTCCTCTGTCTCTCCTTCTTCTCCCCCTGCAGCTGATTCTTACGTCCGCTATGCGACCTGCCCCGTCCTCCTCTTCCTCCTCTTCCTCCTCCTCCTCCTCCTCCTACTCTTCCCCTTCCTCTAACCCCGCCTCCGCTCAGGTGAGCAGCCACGCAAACACGACTTTCCGTGTGTACATGTATGTTTTTTATATTTCTTAAACACATCTCCATTCAAAGCAGAAAAAGCCTGAAATGTGAAAACAAAAAAAAAAAGGTGCGTTTGAGGTCTAACTGTACATCTCCCTTCTCTCTCTGTCTCTCCTCTCTGCAGCTCCAGAGTCTCACCTTGAGGCCTCCTCCCCCCGGGGCTTTCACCATCCCCCCTTCCCTCCGCCTCAAGCCCCCCTCCTCAGCCCCGCCTCCCCTCTCTCGCCCTCACGCTCCCCTCTTCCCCCCTCTCAGGCCGCGACCGCAGCCCAGCAGCACCACGGCAACGGAGAGCCCGACGACGCCCAGCCGCCACCTCTCTGTCCCGCCTCCAAGTAGGTCTAATTAACACTGAAAAAAAAATCTAAATATGGAGATGGAGCTGCAAGTAATACGAGAGGATAAATATATCTCAGGTGGAGAAAATAATAATAAAATAGATGCAAAAGACAGATAACATGGTTCGTCTTCTAGCAGTAAACACAGTTATTCACCTGGGAGTTTGTGGTGTGCAGCCAGCTGAGTGATAAGTCAGTTGGTGTCACAATTACACATAAAGTCACAAAAACAAGGAGAAGATTGCATTTTATCAGCACTCAGACTGCAGCTGGTGATCATTTTTAAAATTTTTGTTTAGTTAGTATATCTATAAAATGACAAACAATAGTGTAAAAACGCCCATCACAGATTCTGAGAGCCTTAGGTTGTGCTTCAAATGCATATTTTGTTCAAAAAACAGTCCTAAACCCAAATGTTTTTTTCATTTATAATCATTTAAACTGACAAAAAGCAGCTGGAGAAGCTGGATCCTGCAAATATTTAGCGTCCTTTGCCTGATGAATGACTTAAGGCGCCTTTAGTGACTGTGTAAGTTTACTGCACGTCATATTGTGCAAGATGCCTGTAATAAAACCTTGATAGATTGTACACAATCAGTTTCAGGCTGTCAGATTATGAGATGAAAGTGTGGTGAATCTGCAGCAAAGTCACACAAACTTCTCTCTAGTTTCCCCTTTTCAAATCTGTTTTAAAACATCAGTCAGGTGTCTAAATGAGCATTAAAACCTGTTTTTCTTGCTGTAATCATTCCTCCTGTTCATACTGACCATTAGAAGATCCCTTCATAATGACCTTACAATGGAAGTGATGGGGGACAAAATCCACAGTCCTCCTTCTGTGCAAAAATGTATTTAAAAGTTTATCTGAAGCTAATATGAAGCTTCAGCGTCCAGATGAGTGAAATCAAGTAGATATCTTTCAACGTTACAGTCTTTTTAGTGTTACATTGCAGCAAAAGTTGCTCAAGTTCAACTTTTTTCCAAAATGACGCAGTGCTAAACTCAGTCTATACATGACATAATGCTAACATGCTATCCTTAGTCTGTAAACATACTTACATCAGCATGCAAGCTAAATGTTAGCATCATGTTTCCATGCAAACTCTATGCATGTTAAGAATGACATGATAAAATGTAATGAAAAAATAGAAATAAATGAACACTGTACACATATAAACAAAACAAAAAGCTAA